>NC_054742.1:74430599-74556885 GCF_018143015.1 Lytechinus variegatus
ATTCTAAAATTTACGTCCCATCCTTAAAATAAATTTTACAGCATATACAAATACTTGTGAAAGTTTCATGCTCAGTCATAATTTGCACAATTGTTCGGCTTATCGGCTCTACTATCAACCTTTTTTTTTTACCAGAGGACCACTTTGACTCTCAGATTTTTTTTCGAGGCCCAAAGTACCTACCAAAATTTTAAGAAAAAGTTAATTTTTATGAAAAAATGTTTCGTGAAACGTGAAATTTCATCACAAAGCTCTCAGGCACTTTCGAAACAAGCAGTTTGAGAATGTGCATGCACAAAAGTTCGGTAAATTTGCGACAATAAACTACATCAAATACACATGAGGGTCACATCAAAGTTGGATAGAAGCCATCATAGTTTGCTTGTGCATGTTTTTGCAACATGCATGACAACTTAGCGTGCTTTAGTTTCGTTCGACCTCCGTAGACCGATCGGATGGACCCGGCGGACGGACAGGTCTGCAATATATTATTTTTTTCTTCCTCTGGAGCTTCTCGCGGTCCAGCGGTTGAGAAGCGCAGAGTCCTATCTCATTATTTGTTCCATTCCTTCCTCGACCTCCTCATCAGTCCACCCCAACCCCTAAATATCGTCAATTCTTATTAATTTATCCATCTTATTGACCATTCTAGAGCCTCTGTTGGATGACAAATCGTATAAAGGTACCAAGGCGCTCATCGAGGCATCTCCCCTTCCAGAAATGGTGCGAGTTGTGGATGCCGAATATTCTCCGGATCCTATGGCCGAACAGGATTCTGGTGATGTCATCAGAGTACGCCGTGTGGAGTTCCAAGATCACCCAGAAAGGGGACGAGAGAGGGTAATCCACTACCTATGTCGCTTTAGTATTCACCCATCAAACACCCTTCTCGTGGTGTTTCATACAGTTAGATATTTGGATTGAAAATAAAGGGGATCGAAAATCAATTGAACAAAAAGCTGCAAATTTACATATTTCCTTAAATCACCTCTCGCTTAAACAAACTGTACTTGAAAGGAATTTATTAAGAGTCCTGGAGTAAAAATTGTACATTCTGTCAAACCAGTTTTAAGGCACCTTCATGTTCTTAATCAAGCAGTGCTGTCATTTTTACTTTAATAAAGTGGTAACGCAATGTGACACTCAATGATATCGGATATTACTCACCCATGGTAGAATGGAATGGCAAGATGTTACACCTATCAGAGAAAAATACTCCATTAAGTCCCAAACTCCGAACCCCCTCATGGAGTTTGGCACTGTTACACCAACGAACAAATTCAAACCATGGGCGGAAATCCCAGGGGGGACGTGTCCCCCAACCCAAACTAGTAGGGGGGACACAATATCAAATGTCCCCTCTACTATTTTTGTTCTTTTATGATGGAGAGAAAATACATCACTTCACAATCGAAATAATACATGTATTTGGGACTAAATGAAAAAACATTTTAGTGAAAACCTTTTTTTGGGAGGGGGGGGGTTAAAATTACCTAACATTTTGGGTGGTAGCCTTTTTTTGTTTTGCTTGTCAAATTTTTCAGGCTCTGATCCCCCTACCTTTGGGGACAGATTTCCGCCCATGCTTAAAACTGACCGATGGCATGTCAATGGAAATAAAGTATACAGATTTTGGTCGGTCTGCATGGAGTCAATTTCGCTGATGTGGCTGTGGCTACAAAATAGTTGAAAATTAAATTTCAGGATAGTGAGCATCGACTGTTTTTTTTTTGGGGGGGGGATGTTTGTTTGTGTTATAGGTGAACTGCTGGCCATGAGTTAATGATGTTATATTGATGTTAATCCTGTAGGTTCTGGTAGGTACCGACATGCGAGGCGAAGAGGTACGTTTCCCAGAGGCAATGGACATGGCTTCCTATACCACCATGATCTCTCAAGATCTTGTACCTCTTTCAGAGTTGGCCAAATATGACACACCTCAGGTATATCAACGTATCATACTTGTGACTTCGCTCTTTTTAAAATAGAGATGTGTTTCATAAAGCTGTTCGTAAGTTACGAATTACATACTACCGAGTGGTGATCCCTTTTAGGCGCTAAATCAATATCAATGAAAATTTGGTGCAAAAGAATTTATACATAGTCTCTCAACTTCCGAACAGCTATGAAACTCTCACCTGGTATACCAATGGTAGACCCTGTTTGGCAAATGTAGCAACGAGGAGATGATTACTTGATTTTTGTTTAAGAGTTCACCACGTTGTTATGTCAATAGTTCTAATTCACTTTATCTTTTTTTCTTCAAAATATACCCTCTATTCTATCTTCAATGCATGAACTATGTTTTCCAGAGGCTACTCATTTAAATTTCTTTTTTTTTATGACCACTTTCCCTCAAATCCGAAGCGAGTTCGAATGCCAGAGGCTACTACACACGACACTGACGAACCAAAGCGGAATAAGAACAAGGAGAAGATGATGAAGATTCACCGGTTTTATACTGATTATCACGTGATTGCAGCTCGGGCAATTGACGACGATCTTCTATCGATACCGATCAATTCCAGTATCGCATTCGATGTGACTAGCCCCACAATGGATGATATTGCTATGATCCTTCCCGCCGTTTTCAAGCGAACGAATTCAACCTGGTGCGTGAGTGACATTACGCAACCAAGGATGCCAGAGCCCCTGCGTGCTGTACCCCGACCCATTGATGGCGTCTTTGAGGAATGGGCCAAGAGTTACGAAGGTATGCTCATTTTTTTCTTCCGCTTCTGGTTTCTGCATATGAATGTATTTGGTACGAAGGAAACATCAATTTGAAATGGTGTAGATCATTTTGTATTGGATTTATTATTTGTTTTGCTCGTAGGAGATGTTCTCCACAAGAATATCATCACTAAGGGGATCATCCAAGTGATAAAAGTTCGTTTTCTATTTTTTGTTTTCACAGGAAAAATGAAGATAAACCAAGCATATGAAGTCAACATCAATGGCATGAAGAAAAAGATCGAGGAAAGAGACAGTGAGATCAGACGGTTGAAGCGGCAAATACCAAAACCCGGACCACCATTGGCTAGTCATCGGGTATCTTTACCAGCAGGCGTTGTACCTCCTAGACCCCCAAGAGAATACTACACGCTGCAGCCACCAGTTAGGGAAAATGTTACCACTGCTGCATCTTCCACAAAACCACTAAAACCTATGCCTCTTCCTAAACCGAGCACCAAATCTAACCCGTAAGTCTCTAAATATACCGGTTTATATAATTCACTGGGGTTCCGTGTGCTCTTTGCATTCTCCCGTTATGAGTTTACTGTTTATTCTTCATTATTGATGTTTTTATCATTCTTTTAATCATTATTATCATAATTATTATAACAGACTCGTAACTCTGGTTTTACGGCGATTTATATTTTCCAAAATGCACTTTTGGTGGGAGCAAAGCTTCGATTAGGGAAGATATCTGGGCCCAAGGGGTGTAACCTCAACGTATCGGTATAACCGATAGGCTTTTCTTCAGCAGAACAAAGTGATGGCTCTAGCCAGGTTTGACACAGGTTTGAGTTTAGGTTAAATGGGATCCAGACAACTTGAGGATAGTTCCAACTATAAAGACGAGACAAAAAACAAGAAAAAACAGAAAATTACGTCTCGTCATGTGAATAGTCTATGATTGAGAAACATATTTGATATTCTTTTTTTTTATTCTAACTTCTTCAGATATGACCAAATTCCGATCAAGCCGTTACAACCTGCTGGAGATGAAAAAAACAGGAAGGTGCAGGCTACCATCCAAGAACTCAAGAGCCGGACAGTACAACCTTCCGAAGATGAGGAACAGAAAAAGTTACAAGCCACCATCCAAGAACTGAAGAATGACCTCTTTGAGAAAGAATCGGTAAAGTCAATCCGGTGGAATTCTTTATGTATTTAGGCTACCAGGGCCCCGTAACACAAAACTTAGCAATCGTCGTGAACAATTTTAACGATTGATTTGCATTGAATACAATGTACAATCAATCGTAAGAATCAAACTTACGGTTAATTGCGAACCTTTGTGTTACCACACCCAAACGTGTCTATTTGGACAAAATGACACGGAATCTCAGTCAAAGATTTTACCGTAGTGGTGGCACGGGAGCTTTAATGGAGATAATGGCAAATGCATGTACAATCATATTTATTTGATTATGTCCATGATACATGTATATAATGTTGATCAGTAACATAGAATGGGTGACAACTGGGCATGCGTCCTGTGTGTCACTCTCGAAGAGGGGAGCACCGAAATATAAACTGAAGTGTCAAAAGTTGTCACATTTAACAGTCATCGTTTTCGATTGAGAAATGCAGGAGAGTTGGTCCATGTGTACAAAGCCCCTAAAGATGACATGTATTTTTTTTTCGTAAGTCGTTCCCCCGACTTACTAAATCGTTCTCTCGACTTACTCACTCGTTACCACGACTTATAACTCGTTCCCTCGACTTATATCTCGTTCCCTCGACTTATATCTCGTTCCCTCGACTTATAACTCGTTCCCTCGTCTTATTAACTCGTTCCCTCGACTTACTAACTCGTTCCCACGACTTACTAACTCATTCCCTCGACTTTAATGCGCAGCAGACCGGCAGGAAGTTGGTTGGATATTCAGGTTCGATATTCAAACGCCAGTGAAGCTGGACCAATATTCGATACTCGATATTCAAAAATTAGAGGTTTTGAAAGCTAACTAGGGGGGTTAACAGGTGCAGCAAGTCTCGGGCTACCATAAAAGCACTGGCTTGCCCAAGTGCGAGGACATTTAGGTGACAAACGTCAGTGAATAAAAGGGCATGACATTTTTTTTTTTTTTTTCGAGTGGCCCCGAGGGATATATCCCGACGGCCTAGCCGGGGTAACCACGTATCCTAACTTGTAGAACGTATTTTTTTTTATTTAAGAAAGTACTTTTTTCAAGGGGCCCCTAGGGATATCCCGACGGCCTAGCCGGGGTAACCACATATCTCAACTTGTAGAACTCGACTGGGGCAACCAGATAAACACTAGCTTGAGCCGGCGCATGTACATTTAGGGGGCTCAAATTTACAAAATTAATGAAATAAAGGGCTATTTCAAGCAAGTGGAACCACGGATGCATGATAAGAACAAAGAGGGGGCAAACCATGGCGCATGCAGCAAAAATAATAAATAATAATTCTCGAGCGAGAAAAAAAATGGTATGCAAAAAATGACATCATATATTTCATCTTTCGTTCATTTTCTTCCTTTCATCATTTCTTTTTTGTTCTCGGTTGTATAACCTTTTTTTTGGGGGGCAGTGCTATGCGGATCGGTTCCGGGGCACTGACGGCACCAGGGTTTTTAACCTAGGAGGAGGCAAAATAACATTTTGGGGCCGGGGGGGGGGGGCACGCATTTAAAAAAAACAGCGAGAAGCGTGAGCTAATTTTATTTCAAATGTAGTCCCTACTGACTTGAAAAGGGACATGTTAAAGACTAGCTGTTTGCATTCATTGTTCCATGAAGATGATAAGTCACCAAATAAATTATGCGAGCGCGAAGTGCGAGCCGAAAAGTTTTGATATCCGGGGATGATACCTGGACGTTCTAAGCACTTTTTGTAATCATGAACTGAATGGCTATCTAATTCGCTGAAAATATTTCATTTATGAAAATTATGAATACGCAGGATATGTATCTCGCTAAAACGAATAATGAAAACTCTAATAACATTGGATTTTTAAACCCCATGTGAACAGATAATTTACTTATCTCAATTATTAGTAACTGCGAGCGCGTAGTGCGAGCGACATTTTGAATATTATATAATGACCCCAAAAATTTATTTTAGTAACCATAATTGTTGGGAGCTAAATGCTAACGGTGAATGGATGAGAAAAGTTTCAAAATTTAAAGAACAAAAAACAGTTTTCGAGAATAATGACAACGTTTACTATACCCTTTTCCCAAAAAAAAATTCAGGGGGGGGCAACTCACTAGGGTCTCCTCCTTTGGTGCCGCCAATGGTCTGGGGCGGAGCCCCCGGAACCTCGTGATCTTTTCAAACATTGCAGATGGCCATTTTTTTTCAAATCGCGGGTAAGTACACCACATATCATATTAAGTTCAACGCAGTTGCGGATAATAAACGAAATATGTTGAGGCACAGCATAGCAAATGTGGAAAACTTTGTAAAAGTCGCCAGCGAGCGAAGCGGGCCAGAAAATTTGGGCCTTTTAAAATGATTTTGAAATTAAATTCTAAATTATGATATAGTCGCTTTGGAAATTTTGCCGATCAATCAATCAATAGCTTTGAAATTAGTTACGCGATATCGTCTAAAAGAGGCAGTTTAGTTCATGAAACGTTTTTTTTGTAGGGGTATAACTCCTTATTGATTAATTGAATTGAAGGCTACACATGCAAAAGAAAATGTCTCATGAGAATCGTTCGATGATTAGAGGAGCTTTATACTCATATTTTATGTTTACATTTTCTATCGATATATGCCCCCATCTTTTTTTTCAAGAAATTACGATCTACAACAGACGGCTAAAGATATTAATTCCATTCTCATTTTTTTTATTTTGTAAGCTGATTACAAAAAAGAGTATGTATAATGATTAGACTGATTCTAGAAACAAAGAATGGGCAACCACTGAACGTATTTTGTGCGAATAAAAGAAAAATACATATCACTCAGCTTTCGGAACTATATTAGTGGCGGAGGAATTTGGACTGAGTATAATAGATGAATAAGATCTGCTCATGAGATGCTTTACCGAGTTGCCCCCTAAATGTGCATGCGCCGGGTCAAGCTAGTGTTTATTTGGTTGACCGAGTCGAGTTCTACAAGTTTAAAAGATACGTGGTTACCCCGGCTAGGCCGTCGGGATATCCCTAGGGGCCCCTTGAAATAAAGATACTTTAAAAAAAATGGGATAAATAGTCCTTTATTCCTTTAATTTTGTTTATTTGAGCCCCCTAAATGTGCATGCGCCGGGTCAAGGTAGTGTTTATCTGATTGCCCGAGTCGAGTTCTACAAGTTAGGATACGTGGTTACCTCGGCTAGGCCGTCGGGATATCCCTCGGGGCCCCTCGAAAAAAAGAAAGAAATGTCATGCCCTTTTGTTCACTGACGTTTGTCCCCAAAATGTCCTCGTACTTGAGCAAGCCAGTGTTTTTATGGTTGCCTGAGATTTGCTGCACCTGTTAAACCCCCTATTAGCTTCCAAAACCCCTAATTTTTGAATATCGAATATCGAATATTGGTCCAGCTTCACAGGCGTTTGAATATCCAACCGACTTCTTCCGGTCTACTGCGCATTCAAGTCGAGAGAATGAGTTAGTAAGTCGTGGGAACGAGTTAGTAAGTCGTGGGAACGAGTTAGTAAGTCGAGGGAACGAGTTTTAAGTCGTGGTAACGAGTTAGTAAGTCGTGGGAACGAGTTAATACGTCGTGTTAGTAAGTCGAGGGAACGAGTTAATAAGTCGAGGGAACGAGTTATAAGTCGAGGGAACGAGTTAAAAGTCGAGGGAACGAGTTAGAAGTCGTGGTAACGAGTTAGTAAGTCGAGTGAACTACTTACGAAAAAAAATGACATGTCACCTTAGGGGCTCCGTACAACGTGACTGTAATATGACTATTTTGTAATTTATTTTTGTAGAAAATATTTGAGCTCTTGGCCGCAGAAGAAATACAAAAGGAACGATATGAGGTAATTAAACGAGCATGTTCGGATGCAATTCATAATTTTCTTTTTTCAAATCATTTCGCGCGGTTGTAAAACAGATTAAAAAGCCTGATGTGCATGAAATGTATGAATTTCTTATAGTCTCATATAGCGTTATTAATAATAAAGAACCAGATGGAGAATTTACCCCCCAAAATATGAAAAGGTTTTCAACATGAAATACAAATATTATGCATGTTAGTTTTTAATCAACACTGAGTTTAAAATATAATTGAACAAGTGATTGCAGTTTACTCCAAACCAATGCTACAAGGTACCTTAAGATTTATATAATTTTTGCGACTCGTTTATCTGAGCGAACTTACTATTCCCATGCACAAGACAAGCAGTAATAGTTCTGCGCAGGTGCGTAACAATATTTTGCCGAATAATCATGGTTCGGGATTGCATCTGAGGTTTATATTGCAGTTGACCTTATATGCTCTTTAGATTATCAGTGTGGGGGGGGGGGCTAGTGTCGACCTATTCAATACCAAAGGTCGACAATTTTATCCATGAGTACCAAATTTGGACAAAGCTAACCCCACACCCATCCAAAAATATATAATATTAATGATAACAGTTAAATGATAACAATGGAATAAAGAAATACACTAGTAATGATATTTTTAATGAAAAAGATTAATAAAGATTAAAATTAACCAAAATAAAATATTGTACATGCTTTAAATTTTGCTTTTTAAATTTCTGAAGTAAGCACATCAATTAAATGCACAGATTTCTGAATAGTTATTAACGAACAAAGATCTGCGTTAACCATAAGTGATTGTTGTAAGTTATTGTAATGTCTTTAGACACTTCGGAAAGAGAGGGATGAACTGATCACAGCACAGGCAACTGATCGTCAACAGATTCTACAACTTCAGAGTATGATAGATCACATGCAGAATGTACAGGAAGGTGGGATCTATGAAGAACTCGAAGATGTGGTGCATTCATCCAACTATGCAACGCCTTACTCGGGAAAGAAGGTCGACAAAAAGATGACAGTACAAGGTAAATTGATTATCATTATGAATGACGACAACGATTATGATTACGATGGTGTCGATAATGGATAGAGATAACGATGATGACGTGATGAAGAAGATGGCGATTACAATGAAAATGATTGTGATGATGATTTTATAACATATCATTATTAGTAATAGTAGTAATAGTAGTAGTATTATCAATACTACTACTACTTCTACTACGACGACGACGACTACTACTATTACTACTACTATTATTAGCATTACTATTATCATTATTGTTATTATTATCATCATCATCATCACCACCACCATCTTATTGCTGTTATTATTATGGTAACGAAAATTGTGATAATGATAAGGATGATGTCGATGATGTTAGTGATAATGATTCTGGTTGTTATGATGATGATTATGATATTGATAATATTAATATCAATTTCAATAGGGCGGCGATGAAGATGGAAATCATAATGAAGATGATTATGATCATGATCGCGATGATGATTATAATGGTGCGCTCTCAATCATATAGAATAGTAATGAGAATTTTGTGATTTGTACTTGATTCTGGCAAGGTCATGCCCTACAAAAGACCAACATGAGTGTCCATAATATCTGCTAATCGATAATCAAAACCGTGTTTCTGCTTTTTTTTCCCTAGATGTTGGCGATTTCCTGCGACACATAGGTCTCTCTGACTATGTGAAAACATTCTCCAGGGAACAGATAGATGGTTTGATGCTTCAACATCTGGATGAAGATATCATGATAGGTGATCTTGAGATGAGAAAGCTTGATGCTCGTCGACTTTTCACAAAGATGAAACAACTCAGATAGGGCTGTCTTATGCTTTAACAAGCCAGATGTGCAGCTGCTTCTTTGGTTTAATGATTCCTATGGGGTGCCAAATGGCAATCTGGAAAAGAACACAAGTCCACAAAGTGTGTCCCCAGTGTTTCACAGTGTGTTAACATTGTGTCCACAGTGTTTCAGTGTTTTACAGTGCATTCACGTATATGTGATTCACACTGTCAAAATGCTCAAATCTAACAGTGTGCAGGTAAGACTGTACCCCCATCTCGACAGTGTCAGTGTTCACATAATTTTTACATAAATTATGTGAAGATGTTCTTCACTCAAATGAAAATGTCAAGATCATGGCCCACCGGGGGGGGGTGTTGCGTGTGTTATTCACCATAGGCAGCACACCCTGGAGATCAAGAAGGAATTCTAACAAATAGAAATTGAGCCAAAATTGCCTTTATTTTGTAGTGAAAATCTTTTTTTTTTTGCTTGTCGATTTTTTTCTTCAAAACCAGCACCCTCTATTCAAAAATCGTTCCCATGTGTAAATCGTTCCCTTGTGTAAAAGTGATTTCACTTTGTGTTTCAACCTGCGAACACGCTGTGGTATATACCCTGTGACACTGTGTTTAAAGTAGAGTGTGATGTTGAAATTCATTTAAAAAAATAAAACAGCTAGTTTATCCAAAATTTTGGTTATCACTTGGGGGTCTTACAGGGTCATTTGCACAATATTAAACTGACTTTCATCTAAGACTGCATCCTAGGGTTTCCCTGGAAATTTTATTTATTCAGCAGGGGCCGTTGAACCGGGGGGGGGGGGCTGGGGGCTTCAGTCCGTGTTCAGCTTTTGGCTCACCCCCCCCCACTTAAAGAGTAATTTGAAGGATGGAATGAAATACAATTTTATGTAGATTTATGAATTGAACTTGTATATAACTTGTAAGAAAGTGCTGGCGCTCATTTTACTTAAGTCTGTGACTTCAATTTTGTAAATATGCAATTAGATTATCTGATTATGTGAAGCGTTTTTCTGATGAAAATAGTAAGTTATACAGGTCGTCTTCTGAATGAATGGATCGTTTTTTGCGCAAAAAGCACCTCTCCTTTCATGAAAAGCACTGTATATCACATGACTTTGCAATGATGTACTTAGCGTTATCTACTCTCTTCGTTACATGGAGTCATACCAAAACGAGGCACGAGAAAATATACTGACGAGGTTAATCTTCTTATATTAGCAGAGATAGTACGTCAGTTTCATGTATTTTTTCTTTAAAAAATGGCAAAAAGTCATTATTGATAGTTGGTTTTTATAATAATATTATGTCCCTCACTCAGAAAGATGACCTCTCCTTTTTGAACAGTAGATATACAATTTTTATTGTCATATTTTATTGATAATGGTATACAACACGTTATTCTATTAGAAAAATCGCATTTTTATTGTACGTTTTTTTTGCTCTTTTTATTTTTATGATAATAATAAATATAGGATATTTATATTGCGCACATATCCACCTTGTTAGGTGCTCAAGGCGCTCCTATATTACCCGGCTAAGCTAGGCGTTCATAGCGCACATAGCTTCTTAAGGAATTACTTCCTACCGGTACCCATTTAGCTCACCTGGGTTGAGTGCAGCACATTGTGGATCAGTTTCTTGCTGAAGGAAATTACGCCATGGCTGGGATTCGAACCCATGACCCTCTGTTTCAAAATTATATAACTAGTTTTATGACCCTATTTCCTGGTTGTACAGTGGTGTGTTTATCGGATGTAAGAGGTATCTGGGTGAGAATAAAAAGTATTAACTTCACTCACCTCTCAGGCTAAGATTTCTTTTTTTTGAGGGTGTGTGTTATCCTTTTTCTTCAGCGTGATATTGAATGCAGCTCTCTGATCCGATAGAATTGTCAATTTGCGCTTTGACAAAATTTCAATTATTTATATTTTCCATAATTTTGTTCAGAATCTGTGTCAAGTAATATATCATAAGTTCTCTTCGAAAAGAAAGTCATTGCAAGGCATACATTTGAAAAAAAAATGTTATTTGAAGACGAAAGAAAATGTTAAATCATTTTGAAGTTGTCATGGACATGCACTGTTTGTTTTAAATGTGGTACTTATGAATCGATGTAAGACGAGGCGAAATAGAACAAAGAACATTTATGATATGTATGTATAATACTAATACATCATACGAAATTCATTATGAGAATACTGGAGAAAACTCAGTAGTGAAATTAGCTTAAAAAAAATGAGAGGCCAGACATAGCGCATAATGCGAGACTGTGAAAGGGCGGATCGAGCGAGCGAAGTGAGCGAGGAGGAAAATTCACTTTTTTTAATACAAAATCTATTTGTTGGATAGGGACTTAGATTTTGACATAACCTTTAGAAAATTATATTATCTTTACAGCTTTTTCTTTCATTTTCTCCCTTTTTTCTTGGTTATGAAACTCTTTTCGGCCCCTGCCTCCCCGAGCCCCACCCCATGGCCCTGGGATGCTAGGTGTGTTATATATAGGCCTATCATAGGCAACAACCAATTAATCAGGTTGGTATGCTAATATTTATTTTTTAAATGTAAAAAAAAATCACCTTTGTTTTGGAGTCCTTATTTGTTGTCATTTTGTTAAAACCAGCACCTCCCTCTTAAAAAATCGACCCCTGACGCCCCCATCTGTACGCCATTGCGATCAATAAAAGTCATGAAAAAGAAATGGGCTCTAATTCTGTAAATATTAAATAAGTTTAAAGTGATTCGGGTATTGCCGGAGGGTGCTCCTCTCTCCATTTATTCTCAGTAAAATTTTTTAAAATGTTGCTTTTCCAACCTTCTCGGTTATTTTTATCTTTTATTTGGCACTTGCCATTTTTCCCAATGCATGTCAAAGATAACCTGATGGATTTTTGCTAATAAAATAAATTTTAGTGAAGAGCTTATTCTCAAAACTTAAACTCCTGTTTTGATTATTTCAAGCATATGATTTCAGAGAATAACTCAGATCATGTCCTAACTTTGAAATGAATTGAAGGAGTTACTTTCAATACTTTCCGAAGGGACCTGAGCTACTTTGTTATCAGTGGCGTAACTACGAGGGGGGGCACGTCGGCTGACCAAAAAAAAAAACGAGGAAAAGGAGAAAAAGAGGGAGAAAGGAAGAGAAATGTAGTGGGAAAGAAGAAATTATTTATTATAATGTTATATTATAATTATGTTATATTACATAATAAACATTTTTATCATAACTTAATAAAATATAATTTGCTCAGGGACTATGTCTTCATTGTCCCTGGTGCTCGCATTATCTGTATAACGAGATATATAATCCGGTTGTACTAAAACCTCCTGTTTTCAAGTCAACGCCAAATATATTTCCCACACTTCGAGTTATTATTGTTTTACGAAGTGACATATGCTTCTTTTTCATGACTACTTAAAGTGATTGCCCCATGTTAAGGACTTAATTCCTGTCCGTGATTACGTTCTCATTAGTGGATTAGTGAGATACGTCTGCTCTTCGTGAATTCCTAAAATCAGTCCTTTTTTCTGATCTGAATATCAAAAATTTTCAGCTCACGCTTCGCGCTCGCATCATTTCGTTAGTGAAATACGTATGGTCTTAGTGAATTCCTACAAACAAGCCTTAAAACGCCCTCTTCAGGTCTGAATTTCCAAAATTTTCAGCTCGCGCTTCGCGTTCGCAATATTAGTGAGATGCGAATGATAATCATGATTACAATGACTACAAAAGTGCTTCATGTGTTCAGATGTAATTCTAACAAAATCAACAAGCACTTGACACTCGCATTACATGACTATGGTGAAATATGTATACTATTAATGGATTCCTAAAATATAGTCCCTAAAATCTTTTTTTGGTCAATATATACAAAAATTTCAGCTCGCGCTTCGCGCTCGCATTATTTGATTAGTGAGATGCGTATCTTATTCATGATTACAATGACTACAAGAGCTTCTTCACAGTGTCTCTATTAGGTCAGTATACCTGGCAACAAAATTTTTGCTGGTGCCCCCCAATGTCGTGACCCACGGTACGCCACTGTTACGAATAATGTTTTTAGGTTATTTTTTTTTAATTAGCATAGTTTTGTCTCTCTAAAGTAAGCTCTTCATCTGAGAATGTCATTGGTCGAATTGAAAATGACAAATCACGACAAAGGGCATTTTTAGAGTTTAAATTGATTTTAAAAGCGCAATAAAGAGCATATTATACACGCTGAAATTTATAAAAGAAATTTGATGTATCTGTTTTATTACCTCTTGTTCTTTTTCAATCTAACTTTTAATTAACTTAGATTTCTCTCATCAAACTGAAATGTGTCTTCCCCTTCCCTCTTTTTCCCAGCCCTCCCCTCTGTATTTCCAAACACCATATCATTTCTTTCTCTCTCTCTCTCAACACACACCCACACACACACTTTTTTTTCTTGCTTGCTTTTGGTCGCTTTACCTAAGCCTATTGTTTTCTTTCACCTTTCTGAAACAAAAAGAAACAACTAAGTGCAGCAATAATGTCGTCTCTTTTCGAAATATTTTTAATAAATTATTCGTATATTTCCCCTATAGCTCAAATATAAATAAAAAAAGACAACCTTGCTTTTTATCTTCAGCAATATAAAAGATCCCGTTTCGTAAAACATTTTGGATAACAAAATTACGATAACAGTTATCATGGTTATAAGCTTCTGAAATCGTATTATCATCATTGGTTGCTAGTAAATTCATCACGATAGATTTTAATTTGTTACTGATAGAAACTTTTATGAAACGGGACCTGTGTTGCATTTTGTTACAAAATATCTCACAGAGGATTCAAAATAGTTATTTTGAAACACACACGATCACGATGATAGCTGGCGCTATTACGCATTTTGACAAAGCTCTCCCTTGAACATGTTGAACGACATGAATAGCGTCATTCGCCCAGATATATGATTGTTTCGAAAGTTCTTTTTTCTGTTTACCCTAGGAGCTCCACCCCTATACCCCACTTCATGTCCTTACTTCTTTAATAGAAGGTCAAGTCTTGTACTCGTTTCCTTGGTGTTATTTTGACATCCTTGCCACTTTCTAATTGAGTTTGTCGAAGCCAACCTCCAGAACAGGATGCAAGAATATTTGAGTGACGAGAGAGATATGGGGAGCGTTTCATGGAGAGATGTGCAAGTGAGTTTCCGCCTACAAATGATATAAGCTACCGCGAATCCTTGCATCTGATTGGTCAAAGCCAAATTATTCAGTTAAAAGCAACGGAAAAAAATCTTTATGAAACGCCACCCCTTTACTGTATGCTCTCTATTGTATATACCTTCGAGCTGACCTCCAGACCATGGGGACCATTTCACGAAAGGTCTTGTTTGTGATCTTCGCTGAATAAAATTGCTTACAACCAATCAAATACAAGGATTTCAGGAGCTTATAACATTTGTCATTGAAAGGTCACCAACAAGTCGCTTTTAACAAAGCTCCCCAGGTCGATCCATCCAACAACCTCTACTGATCCATTGTCCGTCAGTCATAGACCATGAGCTTACCCGTTCAAGCCAGAAATACACCGAATATTACACAGGGGTGTAAATCAATGAGCTATATGAAGCCATGTAATTTATACATGCAAGCATTATTGCATTCATTCATACCCCTCAGAGGTGGTTTCAGACGTCCATTTTACGTAATATATCAAACTTTGAAATGGTGTCCCATACGAAAATAAATAAAAAACGGATATAGCAAATAAACGGGAGCTCTGACATGAGACTATCCAGTCCCGAGATAGTTTCAAAGAAGTCATAGTCGATAGTTCCAATTATACTAATAAATATTTATGGCATGCAGAGACCGTAATGCTAATTTTCGTAATTTATTAATTGCAATTTGTTATTACAGGTCTATGGCCTTTTTCCTGGTTGAAGTGAAATTAGGTAAACTGCAGGCACCCGTTGAAATGTCATATACTGGGATGTTTAACGATTCTGCTAACTCAATTTGTGGTTGTATAGAGTATTATCTCTTCGTCTCAATAACCTCGTATTAAACAACATACATGTACAGTGTAGTATCATGTTCGTCTATCATACGTTTATGAACAGATAATTAACACAAGACGAAATAAATGAAAATACATTGTAGCACCGATCTCATCTTCATTTGCACGCTGAAATTTCGTCATGATACGATACGCAAGTTAAAAAACCTCAAGAAAAGTAGGGATAATAATTCAAAGGCAAAAGTAGGAATATAATTATACCTTCACCGTCACCGTCAAGTTTTGAAATTGATTCGTAGAATGTCATCAGAGTTTAATCGAGCTAAAATCATACTTCTATATCAGCCGTCCTCTTCAATTTCAGCTAAATCTATACATTTATATTATACATCGAGAGGAGAGGAGACGAAACAGATATTCACTTCTTGAGTTTGAATACCATAAATCATTAAAATAATACAATGTCACGTTCATTTAGTACTGTAGCTGAATAATTGTGAATTACTTCGTTAAGTGTCATGGAATTTCCTTCTGAAATGGAAACGATTCTAAAATAGGGCGGCGCCACGGGGGGGGGGGGGTTATGCCCCTTTTACTTTTTCAAGTGAATATGTGAACTAAAAAAAACGATGAGGAAAGGGAAGTGAACGAAGAGAGACTATATGAAATTATCAAATAAAAAGTGGGAGAGGGAGACATATCTTAGAAATATAGATAATACCCCTATTCCAATGATTACACATTAATGGGTCCTTTAGTCCCCCCCCCCCAACCAAATGACCTGTCATTTCCCCTGCTTGAAGATACTACCTTAAGGTCTCTAGATTACTTACCAAATGCAGGAATAAACTTTAACACAATTCTACAGAAACCATTCAATTCCTTATAACTTCTATTCCTCGTATACGCGATAAAAGATCATTAATAAAAACGCATCAGAATTTCAGAACATTATCATTTCAGCTATACAACAGCCCTGACTTTTTCCCGTAATTTGAAAATAAACATTCAAAGTATGAACGTACCGAAAATGTTATGATTTATTTAATCATTCTCTTGATCGCAGTGCTTAAACAATGGCAAATTGGCTGTCTCGGTTTTTATTTTGGAAACGCTCAGTGAAATAATAGTTCACTTTTTCTTTTTCGAAAGTAAAATATATATTCAGATATGAAAAAAATAATTTCTGAACAAGCAAGAAATGAAGCTGGATTTCTTGTTTTAAGGATGCACTACGCAAGGCACAAGGGGCCCTTCATATACCCTTTACAATATAACAAAACCTTTTTTTTTCAAAATAATATTATATACATATTTGACTTCATGTAATCACATGAAGAATACGACTATTCACAAGAAGTGGTTAAAATCTTGAAAGGCTAACGAAATAAATAAGATTTTATGTACATAATTATGAAATAACTGGCATTTATAAAACACAAAAACGGGGAAAAGCACCTCAGAACAATGAGATTGTTTTTTTTTTAAATATTCTGGAATATCACATTAGTTTTTCACATCCTTGCTTAATGATGTCGTCCAATGACAAGAGCAATTTTACAGCAACTGTCTCAAGTTTTGTTGGCTATGCAATCGTAAAACTTTGTGACGGTGTTTGAAGGCACATGATTACGATTTCTGTTTTCAATACTGTCCGAGGTGAAGCGTACGCAGTACGCAAACCTCACGCATGAAATATTTCGGAACAGACTGCATGGAAAAATTTGGATGTTTGGTAATACCATGGTATTTTGGCAATTACATTTCCGTTGAAAAGAAGTATTTACCAGCTCCAGCTTACATAGTTTGCCACAAGGAAACATGGATTTCATCTGTTCCCATTCTGCATACAACTTGCAGCCTTGTTTTTCAGCCTATGCTGTACGTACATGAACAGAGAAAAATATTCCGCGGAATCGTTGAGTGAAATGGTTCTTCGTTTTGATGTTCTCCAATTAAAACCTGCCTGTCATCATGGTCATGTCCACCACGAACGATACGCAATGGACCAATCCAACACTGTCAAAAGAAAGATGCACACGCTGTCTTTTTTCGTCCCTTTGCGAATGATGCATCCCAATGCTCACAAAATTTAAATTTCTGTGGCGATCCTTGGTTGTCAAATAACAGAGCAAGTGGCAAAAATAAGGCAATTAACATTCACAATAAAAACAAATCTTCGATATGATAGTTTTTATAGTCTTTTTGGTCGAAAATATATACTCAGAAATTGATAAGTTTAAAAATGAGAGAAGGGGTATTGTTGTTAATTCAGTTAGATATCTTTCAACCTCCCCTCATTTCGTCTGCCATCAGATTACTCAGTCCTTACTCTAGTGTGACGTTTTATCCAAGAGGTATACCTATGCAGTCTCGTGTAATAGCCATATTTATCCTGGTCGTCGCAGGCATCACCCCAACTGACCGTACCAAGTATATACCACCGACCGTTGGCGTGTTGCTTGCTGAAGGGTGCACCGCTGTCACCCTCGCATGCGTCGCCTCGGTTCGCCTCCCGAAAACCTGCACAGAACATGTTGGAGGTGAAATCGTAGCTGGTCGCTCGCCGGCACGTTTTCCGCTCGACGACGGGGACGAAGACCTGATTGAGATACCGAGGATAGTCCATGTTGTCTCCTTTGCGACCCCAACCTGCCACCGAGCCATAACTGCCACTCTGAAATGAGAGTAAAAATAATGTACCAGTTTGGACATGCACAAAATATCGATCAAGGTAGCCTATACCGATTTTGCCGAAATGATCATGCAAACCAACCCCGATAAAATTATTTTATAGCCAAGTCATCTAGGTCGGAAAGATAATCGATGTGAATCTCCCCTGGTCGGTGTAAAGTTTCGATATCGAACTTGTTATTTACAGGAGTATTTTGAATGTATCAGAATTTTTTAAGATGGAGCCTAGAGAGCCAGAGTGTTGTCGATCACCAAGAATGATGAAGGTTGACCCTGATTACATTGCCGAGCTAGATCTATCAGGTAAAAATGGCTTGATCAAGCTGACTGTTTAATATTTCAGTAATGGGGACCTAACTGCACGTATATAGCGTAAACTGGTCCATTTTAAACCGCATGGGATGAAGATGTAGGATATGTGTTAACTAATTACTAGTATGATTCGTCACGAAAACTTTCTTAGATCGGAGGTTACACCTTATCTCCAATCTTCAAAATCAGTCAATTAGGACCTGGTCAGTCTAGATTGGCAAGAAAATCTTTGCCTATTTACCTTGATCAATACAGCTCTGGCTCCATACTCGAATATTCTGAACATTTCCAGAGCATGTTTGTCGGGAGCCAGAGCCCAATCTAAGCAGACTGAAACAAATTATCGTGTCGATGACCGTGACAGACCAAGTCCCAAATTAGATTGATTGGGTCTCATCGCCCTGAAAAATCGGCAGTGGGAACCAAATAATAATTCATGTAATTTGACAATTTTGTCAATTCTTGTGTTTTTGTATGAATTTGCTTTATTATATTCTACCCGAATATTGGGGAAATTACTTTTATTAATGGTGTTCAAAAGTTTGGATAAGCTAATGAACCGATAGTCATTTACAAGACAAGGTGGGTCAGTGGTAGAGCGTCCGCCTCACGAACGGAATGTCGTGGGTTCGATCCTGGTCGAGTCATGCCAAAGACTTTTAAAAATAGGAAATTCTGCCTACTCGCTAGGCGCTCGACATATTAGAATAGAGAAGGGTAATAATAACATTGCTACGCGGGGTCCACTGGCAGAACAATTCATAAGAGCTGTAGTGGCTACCCTGGGTCATAAAGAATTACTAACACTATAATAGATATTGGCCTACCTTAAGATATGACTTGGCAAGTTTGGTTGTAGGAAAACAGATCGGTCGGACGTAGTTGTTGAACTCAATGCGTTCACTCAGTTTAATGAGAGCGATGTCGTGGTCGAGCTGGATTTGCGAGTTGAATCCCTCGTGGACGACGATCTCAGCGACATCATACGCACGTTGGTGTGTCTCGGGCATCAGCCTGTCGTAGTCGCCGAGCTGGATTTTGAGAGTCGAGGCCGAGTGAGATTGTGCCTAGAAAACAAAGATAACAATAACTTTGAGAAGTCTTTCTAAAAATGTGAGTTGATACGGAAAATGTATTTTGAAGCTTCAACATGTCGATGAAGTATCCTTGATTATGAGAATATCAGTACATGATTTATAAATCAGTTTTGCACTCAAATGTTCATGAACCTTTTAAAACTTCGTTTAAAACATCGTTGTTTGTCTAACAATGAAATATTTTCAGAGTTTCTATTTCTGAAAAAGTAGTTGAAAGCATCTAGTCTTCACTATCGTTTTAGTGGTATGTACTTCCTTGCCTGCCCTATTCGTTCTCAGGTTGTATCTTGATTCATTTACACCCTCCTAATAAAAAAAAGAGAAAATAACAAAATTGCGGATCGTTCAAAAGTTAACACCTTACCTCGACACAGTGGGCTGCAGTTATTATCCAGTATTCGTTGATGATGCTACCTGCGCAGAACATACGCCCAGATTGGACACTCCAGAGTTGTGCCATCCAAGGAGCCGCACCCCGCGGGGCTCGCATCCCTGTACTAATTCTAGCTGTCCTTTCCTGAGCCCGTCCACATACTATATGGTATAAAAAAATAAGAAAACCAATGAGAAAGGAAAGGAAAGAAACAACATTTACAGATAGAATAAAAGCGAATGAGAAAGTCTTTTTAAAATGAAATTGAATGTCATAATTGTGAATTTAACGGTGAAAGTTTGCTAACACAGAAATTCGAATTCTATGACGCCATTTGGGTTTAATATTACCATCATGAATATTTTTTTGTTTACTTTGAAGGTCTTTTTTAAAAGAATTGCAAAGTTTTAATTCTAGTTACTCTGGTGTAGATTGAATAAAGAGACATAAAATCAACAAGTTTGAAGCAGAAGTTTAGGGGTGAAAATAAGAGGGCGTTTCCGGGAAGAGATTTGTCACCAAATGTCGTCGAAGCCTGGAACCTGGCCCAAGCGGAGACATATTTTCAACAAAAGTCGTCACAAATACAAAGGGCGCCAGATGCCCCTCTCTGTCAAACCTTGACGAGGCATGCAGGCTTCTTGTTAAATAGACAATCGGATTGGAAAGGAGCGTTGTGAGTTTTCCAAATTAATTACGAACAGACTGTGGGAAATTTTCAGAAGGGGTTTCGTGAAATAGATAAACTATTTTCCAATTGCAAGATTTATTATGTTTATTTCGTATCACTTTTTTTCGGTACACCATCCACTATGACAAAAATATTATATATTAGTCTAAGAATATTAGATATCAATATACCCTTTAGATTAAATCTCTTTTAATAGACTTGGTGACAATTTGAAATCATTCGTTATAAATTTCAATAATTGAAATTAATGCTACAGTCACGTCTGCGAGGGCGATCAAATCGATTGATTTATTATCCATAAAAATACAACGATTGGTTGGATTGAATTCGGTATCGTTGGTCAGACTGCAGCATGGTGTTTCCGTCCAAGGATTTCACAAGGCAAAACGTGCTAGTATTTGAATGATTTTAACCTTACTCTTTCCGGTCAGACTGGTGTATGCCTACATCTTTCCTTGACGGGATCCAATGATATCCCAAGCAATATCATGGGATGGATGTCATGTCAGGGGATACTGAGGTTTAACCTTTTCGCAACTAAACAAAATGTGTAACCTTTGGCGTTAATTCTTGTTAATCCCAACCACACGAAATGGGATAACAAATATGCCAAGTTTTTAACGGGTGCCATAGAGAAGTGGTATCTCAAGTTTATTGAAAAAAAAAATAATTTGGCTTTAATTAAGGATCATTGATGCAAGAATGATTTTTATTCAAACAACGGATTTTTGAGAAATTCTAATATGAGAACGGTCACAGTAGAGTACAGTCCCGATGGGCTATTCATTTATACATGTAAATGATAGTATGTGCCGCTGTTGAGACCCCGATTTTCAGCCTATCAAATTTCCGTTCCAGAGCATTACCAATAAAGAAAGCCTCAAATTTATGTTTTTCAAATTCGATAAGTGCGCTACCATAGCCGCTACCGCGATATAATGAGTTCCCGAGACCCCCATTTCAATACCAAGATTTACTTCCAGAGCCCCCTAATTTCGACTTTGGTGTGGCACATACGTATCATGATATAATTCGAGTAGAGCCCCCCCCCCCCGAGTACAATACAGTTAATTATTTTGGAAATAGTTAATGTGTGTTTGAAATAATAGGATACCAAAATTAACACAAGCAACAATTGGTTTTCAGTTTAAAAAAATGGTTTAGATAACTTTCTTTATTTAGTAGGCTCATTATTCATAAAAAATGATCATCAATGATGTAATGGTATAAACTTGGAATACAATATCAATTAACCAGAAGAAATCATTATCAAGAGCGGTGCACACGATTCTAAAGTAAGACCATGATGTCACTCCCGTTGATATTCTTTAACCACAATTATGAATAAAATGAGATCACTAACGAGATCATTTTGTTTCTTACCGTCGGCCTACTTTTCCTTTCATTAGAGCATTTAAAGAGATTAGTAAACTATCGTTACAGGTCTAAACTGTGTGGGTGATAGCTATGACGCAAGTCTAGTCTGGGGGCAACCAACTCTTGTGAGTCATGGAAAAGGGGGTAAAGTCTTGGGAGAAAATGTAGCTCAAAATAAGTTTCAAATGACAACAGATTAGTCGGGGAACTCCTCATGTTTTCATCAAATACCTTGAGAAATTCGGATACTCTCGTTTGAATAATATACGATGGTATGGAATACCATGAATAAATTACCCCGAGTTAAAACCGAATGCATCCCTACCTGTTAATTATGGATATTTTACCAAATATGTTGCCTTTATATTCAAGTAATCCGGAGTTGATTTGGGATTGCAATCTAGAGGTGAACCCAACGAATTTCATCTCCTTCATATCCATAGAAAATATTCGCTAGAAGGTTAACTCTTGAGCGGGGCGAATTAGAAATATTGGGGGTAAATTGACGATAAAAAGATCCGGCTGTCGAAAAAAAAATCCCATTTGGGAGTTTAATCACAGTTACTGTTTGTGAAAAATGGTACATTATTCTAACTTCATCTAAAATTAAGTTCTCGGAGTTTTTAATCTCATCCGATGTGAGTGGGTATATCTATTAAATCAACCGAAACCGCTCTCTTCATCTCTCTCACTCTCATTCCCTTGTTAAAGAAGTCGTCCAAATGTTATCCTCTTAAACTTCTAAAAATCGATTATGTTGTATCTTCCCTTTAATTAGGTTAAGGTGCATCAATCACCAATAAGTTGGTTTAACATTGTTTGCGTATCTGTCCCAGGGGCATCAAATGCATCTGTTTGTAAAAAGTAAAAAAAAAATCTCTAAATTTTAACCCGTCGTTAAAGGTGCGCTGTCAATATGCGATTTTTTTATGCGATTTTATTGAAGAATTCAGGATTTTTAATTAATCATATTTCAATTCATTTGAACGCATTAAAATAAGGACAAACGTTAACTCTATGGTTATTCCTTGCTCGAAACCATGGTAACCGTTAACAAGATGTCGGGCACAATGAGGCGTGTATAAACGTAGGCCTGGTAAAGTAAAGCAATCCCCTGAAGAACGACTTCAAGATGAAGGACAAGAATATTAATCTGTCTATGATACGAAAGTGTGGCTATAATGACCTCAATAAAACAATTGTCCGTAAGAGGCAGAATTTCCCATTACTCTCATCCGTCAGTGGTGATTTATAAAAAGAGCAATGCCATTTTTCTCTTTGTATTTTACAGATGAAAACATTTAAGTCTAAAAAAATGTTCACTGTATTAACTTTTCATAAACTGGTCAAAAAGTCTCCCTCGTATTGGCATTGGTAAGACTTTCAAGGTTTGCCTAGCAAATAAATTGGAAAAAAATTTATAAATAGATATAATTCAAGAAGCTGTCTGGTTCATCAAAAGATGTCGTCGCGGAAAAGGGTGTCAGTTATTGCAAATCAAACGGAACGTCTGCCGTGACCTCTTTAATTTCCTTAGCTGTCCTATTTATTTTATTCTCAGGAAATCTTTCGATGCAAAGTTATGATCTCATGCCAGCCCAGTTGACATGTCCATCGGGAGCAGAACACGTGCTTGATCATGATAGGGAAATCTCCAATGCTAAGAGATGCTATAAGACTTAATTTTTGTGCCATTTTCACATCAATCTAGAATTAGAAAGAATTTTTGTTTCCATTTAAAACAGATACAATTGCAAAAGCTTTACATGATTAAAATAGGTTTCAAAAGATAAATGTCAGGAGTTGAGAAGGCTTATTATGTTCTTCTTCACTTTGTATTGTATTTAAGTGCTGTATTCATTTACATGTAGGTCTATGGGCGTATATAGACTTATGCATTCTTGTATAAACATAACTTGTCTTATATTCTTTATTACAAATTGATTTTTATATAAATTTATGTTCACAAACATGAAGAAATTTGTAAAATGGAAGACAATAAGCATTAATATGAAATGAAAGTTTTAAACCTTTTAAGCTTCGTAAAATCTTCGGATAAACCCATTTTATACTTCGTGCAGTGAAAGTCATTGTGAATTTTTTTTTACTAATTCCTCAGCTTAACATTATTTTTTTCTTGCATCCCAATTTTCACCGATACCCTCCTTTTCAGGAAACTCAAGTTCCTCCTGGATGTAATAAAGAGAGAAATGATTGAAACAGTTGCCTTGGTTACGTCATTTGAAATCGCGCTTGTCATGGTCGTGAGTCATGTTATCGGGAGTTAAAATATTTCCAGATTCTAAGTCGAATTTGACAAGTTTGAGGTCCGGGTTTATATTTCAGGGCAGGTTTTAAGTCGAGTTAACGTTTTAAACTGGTCATACAATATTGGCTTGGTTTATCCCGTACGTTATCCTACAAAGAATGCTGAGTCTTTGGTATTCCACGTGTGTTAACCCTATCGAGATTGCCAGTGCTTCACGAAAGGGGCCAAAAAATCCCTTTTTTTAGTTTTGAGTCTGATATGGCTTCTTAAAAGAATGTTAATATTTTGCATGCGAAAAAATAGACATCTCGCGTCTCTCTGAGGAGTAGCCTCTTATATTTCATATGTGTAGTTATTTGTTAGGATATCATGTGTCCTTCATGTACAACAAATAGGATAAAACTGACAAAACTATTCAATTAAATTGGTCTCGATTTCCCTATTAAATATTCAAATAAAAAGAGGGATTTTCTTTTTTATATTAAATACCATAAGAGTGCAAAGCTAGTTAACTACAATGAATAATCTGTCTGTAATAAGGATTTACCGGTGTCTATAACAAACGTCAAAGTAATCCTGTTCAAATCTATCCAAATAACAAGCCAGACTATTCTTCAAATGTAATTTGAAGTCACATAGCATGGCAATTACTTAGGCTTAATGCTTCTGTGAAGGTTAGCGACTCAATTAACGTTTTGCCAGCCAAGGTATCGGAAATATCGCTCCGTACGAGAAGAGGCTTACCGGAATATCATAATAATCATTCATTTATAAATCTCTCAGTCTCCATTTTGTTAAGAAAAGTTTTGGGGGAAAATTCCCAGGGTTCAGAGACTTGGTGTCTGCCAAATCCAGTTTATAATAATTACACTTTTAACCAAAGAGGACAGTTATGAATTTGGGCAAAGGATAGATCATGTCTCCTGATTCATTCTTAATCACCAGACAATTTCGTTGATGAAGACTCAAAAAAGTGCAAGTTGGGGTCACCGCACGATCCCATTAACACAATCCGTGTGTTGGTGTTCAGGTGTTGTTGTTCGTAGACACGTTGTTGATATTGTGTGACTCTTTCAATAACATAATATTTAAAAATATGTAGTACAACTTCTAATCAAAACAGTTTGTTTTGCTCAGACAAATGGATTGAATTAAAAGTATAACTACCGATATCAAAGATCCATACACTCAAACAAGTAAACTTCATGAAAAAGCACATGATTTTGTAATGAATTAAATTGAAAAGAATACAAAGTCGGTTTCGAATGTATATCCATTCAACCAATTCTTTTTCATGTATAATGAATGTCCACTAATATCATAACTTTATACTACATCCAACATGAGAGACACTGAGTCTGTAGATTATTTTATGACGAAAGCAATATCTTATATAAAAAAGATCTGTTTCCACATTTCCCTGGTTTGATTCGAATGATTCATGTTGTGAAAGTTGTAGAGCAAAGTCATTTGTGTTTCAATTCTTCTGGGAAACGAATGACAAATTCAACCTGGCAATTGGTGAAATCAAAACGACAAATGAGGTCTATAAAACAAACGAGACATTATTTCTGTCCATGGGAGAGTTGCTATATTATATAGAGCACTGCATCGTTAGCTAGACTCTATCTTGGTCAGACCATTCATTGGGGGGGAAACTGCCCCCTCACGGTGGGTCAGACATCTTCTTTTTATCAAATCAAACCTATATTTTCATTTCCTGCAAGGACTTTGGGATGACGTCACACCAAGGGATCCGACTCCAAACCGACCGATGGTATGCCATTGGTATTAACGCCATAAGTTTGATCAGTCTGGAGTCGGTTTCGTTGGTGTGACTGCGTTAATATATGCTGAGACGAGATGGAGTGGAAGTTCATTGCCCACCACCAGACAATAAGAGGAGACGAATACGAGATTGGGATTTCACTCCTTGGAAATAGGACATTCTAGTTAGTAAAAGGACGTGTCGAGTCGAGATCAACGCGATATTCATTTTATGCGTCTCCCTTTACTGGATATTTCCTGCTACTGACCGTCGCGTTTCGAAGCAATGATAAATGATAAGTACAAAATAATTTTTGATTGATTGCAAATGAGAGGGCTGCTTTGAAAATATGATGATTAGCTTAGCTTTCAACCCTTAACAAATAAAAGTATATCAGTTCATCGAATACGTAAGGTTTGTTTGAGGACCTATTTGATTCTGTCTATTCCGGGTGTCAATTATGGATGAATATCTATTTTGTATTGATTTACAATACTTCTTCCTTCATCTATCAAAACAAAACTCCAGCCGTTAGTCGTCCGTATGATTCTCTCTTAGTCCATGTGTCTGATTAACAAAGAACCACCATACGTCAACTACAATCAGAGGATATCCAGATAGATTGACTTACTATGCAGGATGTTCGGCTCCACGGGGATATCAGAAACCGCGAACGGGCCTACGCCTCTCTGCGTGGAGGCCGCCACCAGGAACTTGTACCTCTGCAGAGAATCGACGTCGGGGAAGACGACGAACTCCCTCCGAGTACTGCCTCGGTGGATGACGCTGTCCGTGTTGATGTCGATCAGCATGTAAGCGTAGGTGACGATGTGACCGCCCCGCCAACCGCAGGAGGGTGGGTCCCACGTCAGCTTCAGGGAGTTTTGGCTCTGGAAGTTATGACGTATGTTGATGGGTACATCTGAAGGCACTGAAAAACAAGGACAAGCAAAAAATAACATCCATATCATTACATATCGATTTTATGACATAAGTTGCCTTTGCAAATGTCTGTATCTTCGTTTACTATCATGGCCTGCGAGACAAGCTAGAGAGCAAAATTAACCATTTACGAGCAACACTTGTACATTCTCAACCGTGACCTCTTCTTTTATGATATTTACAGATAAAAATAGTAAATAACACCTATTCAGCAGTCTCGCAAACAACCTATTATACAAATATTTTTTTGTCTGTTAAATTACTACGTAAATAGATCAGGTTGAACAATCTCATTCACTATTCTAAATAGACTTCGAGACTAGACTACATTGTATAACACTCCGGTCAAATTTGAACACAATATTGAATACCACAAATAGCTATATCATTCTTGTCAAATTTGACCCAATTTTGTGCTAAAATCAAAAGATCTCTACAATTATATTTTACCAGAATTGTTGTTATTTGTCATTGATATTCTATTCAGATTGACTAGAATAATTCGATGCATTTTTCTCAAAATAGTTTACATTCACAGTGCTCACTATAGGGATAGGAATTGCGGTAAAGTCACTTCGTTTTTCCTTTCTATTCTTTTTTTTTGGGGGGGATACCATGGCAACCAATTTTCGTGAGGGTCGTTTATCATCGGTCTAAGGAACTTGGTATGTGAAGGAAGATATCTCAATGTTGACTTGGTGACAGATTCTGACAATTCAAGGTATTTTTACAAGATATGATGACAGATGACTACATGGAGGTTTTTGAGGTGGGTGCCATCATCAGACAACCTTTCTATTCAATGTTTCGTCAAGGATATTTCATTTCGCTGCCTCCTGAAAGTCTTGTCCCACGACTAAAAAGGAAGATCCTACTATGAATTGAAGGTTGGCTAAAGATAGTACATAGCGTGAGACATTGCCCACTGGATAATTTGTGATATGTTTCGTTTAGAACAGACTCTTCATATAAAGATGTCTACCTCGAAAATTAAATAGGCCTATATAATTGGTTAAGTATTAGATACTGAAACACTCAACATTTTCAAATCAATAACCGGGAGATGTAATCAATACCATAAAAGCTTCAATGTTGAGCTTTCATCACGATCGTTTATTAAAAAAAAGGAGTCCCAAACATGGTTCCTGATCTGTCCTCTCCAATGTATGAATATCTGAAATGATTGTTAAAAATGACCCGTAAGCTGAAACCGCAAACAATGTAAGGTTTTACTTTCACCTTAAGCGATGACAAGATTTCGTTCTGTCCACTTTAAAAATCCTTAAGTTACAACATCAAATAACTCCCACGTAATTTGTAATTCATAAGACTACATGTCACTTTAAGACATACTTGAGATAAATAATTGTCAGCCAAAGAATGATGCTAAGCTTAATGCAATCCCTTTTCAACAGTCTTGGCCAAAATTGACCCATTTTGATCTGAACTGAAAACTATCTTGGCGTAAATAATTATGAAAGCATGATCTTTCAAAATCTTCTGTTCCTTAATGACCCGACAGGACTGCGGTTGATGGTAATGGATGGGGCTACTGCAGTTCAAATAAATGTTTTAAAGTCTGAAAAGAGCTTCTATCCTTACGAGAGGTAAAAATACTTCAAATTTTAAAAACGTATATTTTGTTTATATAATAATATGCTGTAACGCGCTTTGAGCCATTCTGGAAAAAGCGCTTTATAAAAATTTACTATTATTATTATTATTACTAATCTTTTCCTCATATGGTTTATATAAAATAACAATGTTCTAAATCGTAATTTCAATGGCATTTCTTTACTTCGTATATGCTTTAAAAAAATGAGCAATCGATCATTGAAAAGGCGTAAGGGTTCCTATAACGTTTCTTTTAACCTCCCCATCTGGTTGTTGTTCATGTATGAGACAAATAGAACGACTTTGATCGTGTGCAAAGAACTTGTAATTTGTAAACATGGAGATCTCAGGTGATCCCCGTTTTGTAGCGAAAATGAAAACAGCATACCCACGTGACCATTGCAGGGAAAACCCCGAATCTATCACGTGATCTAGTCCTAATAATGTGCAGATTTATTTCATTGCAAGTCATTCTTTGACCCGGTTAGGTGATCCCTGTCTGATTATCATGCAGGGGCGGGGCCAGGTTGTTGTTGTTTTTTTTACAAATAGGAGGAGGTAGGCTAATCTTGTCAACCCATCTCGTGACTATATGATGTATGTGAATAATTGTTTTAACATTTATATTTATCTGATGCATATTGGGTTCATTTCTATTTTGGGGGTATTTTTTTAAAGTCATTGCATTTATACACTTGAACTACCATTTGTAAGGCTCCCCTTTTCAACATTCATGAGGATTTGATGAGCTACCACGCTCTATTAACTGCACATTGGTATTAATCGGGGTTTATGCCAATAAATGGTTTTTGAATGTAGGTTAAAGAGCCTTTCGGGAACCATCCCCGATTATAGCATGATATTCGACCTTGAGTCATTGTGTTCGTGTTCTATGTCATTTTAAGTGCCGCGTTTAACATTTTAAAAATGCCGTTCCATGCCACATGAACCGGTTTCGTTTCTTAAACATCTTGAACATTGTGAGACGCCAATCGATCCATTGTATTTTGTGTAGTATTGGATTTGACCGATTCAAAGGACACAATCGAGAAGACATTCATATCTAGAGATGATGATGATGTGGTAGTGGTGGTGGTGGTGGCGTTAATGATGAGAATGTTGATGAATAGGATAACGGTGGTAGTGGACGAGTTGGTGGTGATGGTGAATGCAAAAGTATTGTTGGTGGAAGTAGTGATGACAACATTGATGATGTGCGAATATTGATGATGATGATGGTGGTGGTGGTGACGGTTTCATAACGCTGTTAGTAGTGCGACTTTAAGAACGACTGGTGAACCTTTCTTACGCGCTAAAATCAATTACGATCTAATGGCGAATACCATTCACCACAAGAAGGGATCACCAGTCGTTGTTAAAGTCACTCTTAACTTACAAACAGCTTTATGAAACACCCACTTGGCCCTCATCGCTCTCAACGTACCTGTTTCTGAAGTCCTCTTGGTGGCATTCACTTTCATGCTCCTTCCAAACTGATTTCTGGCTGATACAAAGACTGTATAACTCGAGTACGGCTGTAAGCCTGCGACGACGAGATGCGTCTTCCCTGTTTCCCCGGCGACAGTCAACCGCCGGCTTGGTAGAGGTGATATCTCGCTCTCGCACTGATCGACGTTCTCTTGCCAGTATTCGACGACGTAATCGTCGGACGAGCAGCCGTTGTCGACGCTCATCGTCCAGTGGACATGAAGGACTGTAGCGTTGTTCGTTGGAGCTTCTACGTGTAGATGTCTGATAGGTGGTGGACCTTTAAACACACACACATGACACAAAAATAATTGGTATAAACGTAGCAAAATCATATTTATTACGTGCTATCAATTTATAACGGTTTCGAACTGGTATTAAGCGTGATTATGTTTATCATGTCCGTGTATCTCTGCTACATATACTGATACTGATTTTTATTTTTGTGCATACTGAAGAGATTCCCTGTTGTCCATGCATCACCAAAAATTAAAATAATAATCATTCATTAATCATTGACTGGTTTTCCAACTATTCATAATTGAAAATATGAAGATTATAAAACTAAGAATAAGAGCAGAATGCATCTGTCAAAATGCATCTAAATCCCGTATGAATCATTTGAATACAAATTGCAATGCTAACAAGGACATTTGGCAACAGGAAACCTTATTCTTCTTTTGATCAATTACGTGGTGATGCAATCATTCGAAAGACGCAAGACGTGAAAATGTTGAATGCTTACCCCCGCACACAGTCCTGACATAGACCGGTGCGCTGGGAGGTTCGATGACCTCCCCGCCAAACATGGACAGTCTTACGGACTCGACGATGAACTCGTAGGCGGTCCGGGGTTGAAGACCGGTGATCGTATGGTCTGTCCAGTAGGTCGGAACCTCAGCAGCTATCGTGTAGTTTTCCGAACTCTAGGATACAGAAAATATGACGAAATTATCAGGAAAATGATTTCACTCATATAATATGACTTCAAATATCCTTTCTCTCTGAAAATTCGGCGGGGGGGGGGGGGTAGGGTTGCCCCCGCCATGACAGTTTCGTATATGAACATTGCCTTCCCTTTGCCCCTTATGACTTATAAATTATATTGACATAATTGCCAACTGTCGCGGATCCTCTCAACTACAAAGTTTACAACAGATAATGGTTGACCTATTGTTTCATTGTTGGGCACTATTTTTTTTATACAATTATGATATGACAAACAATAAACGCTCAAACTTCCAAATTGGTGATTTTCTCGAAAAGAAAAATATGAACATGGTGAGATTTACACTCTCAAGATCACAAGAGGTTAGGCCCCAATACTAAAGAAACATACTCGCATTAAACTCTGAATCACTACAACTGGTACAAATATCTTCATTGTATTATGATTATTTCCTTACTAAAATAATTTTGTAAAGATAAATTCATGATCGAAGTACCTCCACACCGGGCAAGTCCACCCTCCGGTATTTGATGATGATACGAACTCGATAAACCCGAGGATCACTTGCTCTCAGCCTGTCATACCAGTCTAACCAGCTTAGAGTCACGCTGTCATGCCCAACATGCTGGACTGATACAGCAGGGAATGTCTCTACTGATACAGCTAGAAGAGGGAAAAAGACAAAAATATACAATGGTGATGACAACGATGATGATATAGTAAGGTTTCTAAGCGATTCGACTACTCTTTATCATGTCTAATGTTGGATCAATATCGCAAGGAATGTTGCGACCGTTACAGCCAGACGGCGAGAATAGACAAAAATATACACTGATATTAAATGACGACCATGACGACGACGATGAAATAGTACAATTAAAGAATTCTAACTTATTCCAAGACACCCCATCGTCTTTATTATTTTAGACTGATATCATAGGAAACATTTCTACCAACACTGCAAGACGTGGTAGGATAGGGAAATGGACGAAATTATACACCGATGATGCCGACGAAAAAGAAATCGTGCAATTCTAATTGCTCCAACCATACCATAATAATACCATCAATACAGCAGTGAGATATGGCAGTAGTTACTACATGTCATGTTGCAGAGGGAATTAAACAAATACATCAAGGATAGACAACGACAGTGATGGTAATCAGAAACAGTGACTTGATAATGACCACTGGATTTATTTTCAGTATGCATCTGATTCGAACAAAGACATAAATAAATTCATGATGGAGAACGCAAAGAGGAACGACAGGACAATATCTGTCGATAAACACTAAAGACATCAATCACCGGATCGCATAAATCAAATATTTCGGTCCTATTCAAATTCATCACAGCGTTTTATTTGGGTGTCACTTAAAGAAGAAAGGGTGCAAGCTTCCCAAAACAGTAAAATACATAAAAATCTGACAATATTCGAATTGATAAAAAAATGAAAATATATGTAGTTGACGTCGGGATTGAAGCAGGAATTACTGAGTGATTGTTTGAGTTTATGCGCTATTCACGCCGACTTAACGAAACATAATACATACGATATCATATTCACATTTCTTTCAATATTCTAGATTTAATTTATTAAAACAGGCATCTAGGAGCTGGATTTAGAATTTTCACATAATAGTATATATATAAATACAATATAAATAAAAGCTGGTAAATCACTGATCAATAAATGTATGGTAGTTAAAAAAATCTTACACCCCTAAAATTTCAATGATATGAAAATAAAGACGATGAATTATAGTTGTAATCCTATCAAAGAAAGCCACATACAACCAAACCTATTTTTCCCTTTAAGCAATGTTCCCGTCAAATCGAATCAAAATACTTCCAATTTTCTATACCGCCCACTGGGCACTCAGCAGTAGTACAACACTTTCCTTTAAACTGATTTCAATAAAAACGGAAATATATATGGATCCGGAATATTAATCGGAAACTTTCATATTTATCCATGAATTGTCTGATGTGTCACATGATTAGGTCACAAGATTAAATCGAAACATAGGTAGAGTTTCCAATATGAAGAGATGTTTCAGGGGTTTTTTCAGGAGATCGTTGAGATGGTCTTGAATATTTTCTCGGAGAGAATACGTGAAAAAAAATTCCAGTAAGCTCTAACAGTTTGTTTTCTTCAAAATTTGTGGCATATATACATCGAGAAATGAAATTATTTTTATAAACTGAATATTTGAAACAATGTTTTTTTTCATGAAAATACAAATGGATGATATCTTAAGATGATGCCATGGACATTAGTGTTGTTAATATTCTCAGGAGTCTTTTAAACTTTGTCAAATATATTCTAAACGAAAAAAAAGTCGAAAAAGAAAAAAAGCTTAAAGGAATTATAGGATGATGGAGAAGATGAAGGAGAAGAAAAGGAAGGAGGAGAAGGAAGATGAGAAAAAGAAGAAGAATAAGGAGGAGGAGGAGTAGAAGAAGAAGAAAAAGAAGAAAAGGGAGGATGAGGAAAAGAAAAAAGACAAAGAAAAAAGAAAGATAAAGAAGTTGGAGGAGGAGGATGATAAGATGAAGAAGGGGAAGACATTTTATGTGATCTCATTAACGATATACAAAGTTACCCTCAAATTAAAGACGTCACACTGAGGAGTAACATTTTATAACCCCATGGTCATACATGATAAGAATATGATAGCTTACTTGCTACAGGGGGTAATATCCTTCCAGACAGCACAGGTACGTGATTACTTGGATCAAGATCTAGCCCACCAACTGCATCCGTTACCTCTGGAATATCAGCACCAATACAAGACACCCAAGGCAACATCATAGGTTGACACGACTCTGTGAAATTACCAAAGCCTGAGTGTTCACAGTCTACGAGCCGGGACTCCGTGCCCTCACAGTTTGTACCGTTCAACACGAAGTCGACGTCGATACGGTCCTCGCGACCCGGCGTTACCCGCATGACCCGCGTGACACCCTCGTAGCCAAGTTGCCTGCAGGCGACATCGCCGTCAAAAAATGTCCATCGGTTGGCACAGATGAGACCCCAATGATCCCGGTGTGTGATCTCGACGATGCCTTCACCATTGTTCATCCCCATTAATCTCAATTGACCGGGTTCTGTAGCATGGCATGATGAAATGAAATACACAATTATCATTAAGAGTGTTACCGTCTGTTCAGCTACTCTACTTTGTAACGATTTCGTCCTTGATACGTTATTTGTAGCATTCCGTACGCCTGCCATCCACCCACATCTGATAAAAATTGATTTCATTGTGTTCATTTTCTCATTAAGTAAGTAAATAAGAATATTTAATAAATCCAACGCACTATTTATTCTACAGCAGTACACTGGAATGAGGTATTGAGCTATTGCAAAGTAAATCGATCACCAACAATGATATTCCTTTTAATTCCAAAAGAGAGTGCGACAGCCGACAAGCGATAAAATAAAGGTTGTCCTCCAAATAGAATGTAATTATTTAATATAATTAACCGATCAATAACTCGAGTATTATCTCTGCATAGATCGATGGAATGATAATCCCTCACGACATCATATCTTATATATCCTCGCCCGGTGCTGTCCGGCAAATTATATTGCAACTCCCGGTGTCATGTGTGTGAAACTAAATTTCTGCGAAAAAAAGTCTGAAACATCAAAGCCGGAAATATGAACCAAACAAGGGCCTCTATTCCAAAATCTCGTAGCAGTACGTAAAAGAGCCGATTAATGAAAATGAGTCAATCGCACCCCGAAACATGAGTAAAATAGAACTGGAACAAAGTAGTTTGTAAGAGACCGCGAAGCAGGTCTAAACAGACGAACGACTCCTGCTGCAAATGACAGGTCTATAGCTGATGGGTCCCTCTCTTGGCAGACGAACACTCGAGCTATCGTCATCTTTCCCGCGCGTTAATACGGGTTGATCGTGATAATCGGTACAGGCAGCGGCTTGGCAGTACGCCTTGACAAGTTTAGTGTCAGTGCAGTTCATGCATTGTTACTTCATCACATAGAACGCAGATTAACGTAATGTGTAATTATACAGTTTACCAGACATCAGTGATCTATGAATAGCAAAGTATCCTACGGTTTTGGTCAAAATTAATTGTCTGCCATCATGACTTAATAGCATTTCTCCATCCAAGGACAATGTTATGATCATGATAATAAAGAGAGATCGCAAAAAGGAACAACATTTTCGTATGGGAATGAAATGCCACAACTGCAAAGGCCATCATGTTTTGCAAAACAATGGATTCATCCAAATAATGTTAATTCAATATGTAATTTTCGTTTAGGGATAACGTGGTTTTCGAGATATATCATGCATGTCCCATACCATATAATATTAGTCATGTTAGTATGGCGAAGGACACATTTTCACCCAGTTTTAATTTTTGACGTCTTCATTATCAATAATAAACATATATGTATTACTGATTTAATGCATTCTTTTGAATATAAAGAACCGAAAAAGTATAAAAACAATAAAGCCTCACAAATAAAAACCTAAAATAATCCGCTTACTGGTTAACGACATCATTACCTCCAGTAACTGAAAAAAATACACACTTGCCACTTCCAAGCCGCCACAATTGAAGCCAATGAACTTTTTAACCTTGAAATATACAACTAACATAATCATGATAATGAACCAACAATACGTGATATGACGCGATATGTGCTACAGCTGAATGGGGTATGCCCCCCCCCCCCCGCCCTCCCACTCACTCCCTAATGACGAAATACATTAGTGCATTTTATTCACTGAGAAGTGTTGAAAATCTTTTTGTGGTTGTTATATATTAACCTGTTTTGCCATTAAAACCTATGCTACCCTCCTTCCATAACAACATGAAAGCACTCAGACCCAGCGTGCATGCCGTTGCTAAAAGTATACTTGAATCACGAAAGTTTGGTTTAACATTTTTTTTTATTCCAGCTGAAACATTCAGGGTCAAGGCAGAATAACTATACGTTGACATAATAATACCTGCTGGAATGCCGATACAATTTTGGTAACCCATGCACAATGTTTGGTGATTAGGGGTGCACAATGGAATTCGAATTTTAACAAAAAAATTCTCCTGTAATACTTTTTTTTCGATTTAGTGTTTCTTTCGGGCGGCTTTAGTTGATTCCCTGGCTTTTTTCGTTTTCGTAAACTCTCTTTGAAAATATATCTTCAAACGAGTTAAACTCCTTTTCCTTCCCCTCCCCCCCCCCCCCTCTCTCTCTCTCTCCGTCTCTCTCTTTCTCTTCTTTCTCTGTTATTCACATATACCCCCCTTACAATCCACCCTCTGCCCAGATCATGTTCCGTGATTCTTGGAACATTGTACTGAAAGTACAATGACTCGTCAACATCATGAAATATAATGTGTTTTTCATTCTTAAAGAACCACGACAACTGATCGAATCAATTATATTCCATAAAGAGGGATAAATAATATTTCTTTTTTTAATAAACTGCAAATGAACGAAATAAAGGCATAATGAAATTATATTTAGACCACATCAGTAGAATAACTGTATATAGGATATTGAATATAATCAGTTGTTTACATTATCAATCGTAATTCTGAAGGAGTGCAATTATATTTTTCGAGTTGGCCTTTAAAAATGATGTCATTACATGCATGCAAGTTAAATGCACGATAATATTTAATATTTCGACTAGAAAGACTATGTCTGATTTGTCACTTGATTCAAAATCGATCTCCGATTTATTCCTGTCATGTTGTGTTGAAGGTAATTTGCATAAACCTACATTCAAACCTACTTATCTAAACCATACCACAGGGGGTTTCAGATATGTGCACAAGCTACTGCAAATTTTCGCATTGAGAATACATCTATGTCGGTGGGATATTTTAGAACATTCCCCAGTACTTTCCGTAATAGGCCATTCTTAATGACACATTGCATTTAGTCTAACATTGCGATACATATCATTGATCGACCAATAATCGTGCGTGTTTTGTTTCAAACTAGAATAGATTGTGGCCGAGTGGTCTAAGGCGCCTGGCTATACATGGAAAGTCTGGGGTTCGATCCCGGCCGCGGTACCTATGCCAGTGAGCAAGGCATTCAATCTGCAATGCTCTTTTATCCTGCTTTCAAATAAATGGAAATGCTGTATGCATTATTGGTAACTAGGTGTGCGCTTGTTTAAAAAAAAAAAAAACTAGAAACAATCAGGATTTCAGTCAAGCCGGAGTTGTCACCGAGCATTACGAGAAGATCCTACCGGGATTGCTTGAACACCATCTCCTGTCTATCAGCAGTAGATAACACATGTACAGGATGACTAACGTGTTTATGACGGCTTATCATTTACACCTGTTGTCTATGTGCCTGCTTACATCGTTAAAAGTGGTTTATACCTTATTTTGGCCCTCCCTCCCCGGAAACACGTAGAACATGAGCGAAAAAAAATATTCATGATAACATAGACTTATGCGTAACCTAATAACATGAATAATCAGTTTTATGATACATTTGATGAAGTTATTTTTTAAGAGTGTTTGATACTTTTTAAAATATGCGGTCGGCAGAGAGGGTGGTATGTCGATTCAAATACGACACCATCTGCGCCTGCGCAGTCTGAGTAAATGTAAGACTGAGCATTCGCAGATGGAATTCAATTCAAATCTATTCTGCCACCTTTGATTTCTGTTGTGTTTAAGAAACTCTCTCATATATCCGCACTGAATATAAAATGTATATTTTCAGTATCAAGAAAATGGTTTAGAATTCACCTTTCCTGCTGGCAATAATGTGGATTATGCTTTACCTATGACTATCATATAGTATTTGTGACAAAGTGAGTATTAATTTATCAGTAACTTTTGACATATTTGAAAGCAAGATTATGAATTGGGACTGTGATAATAACATAATATTTGCGATAATAAATGTGTATTCTCTTTCGGCCATTTTGCTGCACAATAACTTTAAACTATTTTAGAGAAAAGGGATTCTGATAATTATTACTAATTCAGATGTATGTCGGAGGTTTGTTCTGCTATTTGCAATTCCATGAATTTCAGCAAAACACAACAAACATATTTTATACAATTTAAAAAAGTTCCGTCTCTTTAAAAGTAATTTTCAAGGAATTCTCACATGATAAGCAGTAAATATTTTTTAAGTAACCAAGTCCACAAATTCAGTCGCATTAACATGATGAAGTTCCAACTTTGATTATAATCTTTGACAGCTAATTATTGACAAAATCTTTACTTTTATATTTGAGGATTGATTGTTACTCTAACCCCAGATCCTTGAATCCCGAAATGCAAATAAGATAATCAAAATATTTCAGCGTAATTTTTATGTTTGATCCGCGATTTCAAATACGCCGCAGTGTCGTACACAATGTAGGAAAATCATAATCGCTGCTTGAGGACTTGATTTTTTTTCGAATTTCGGATTATGTGTAGACAAAACAGCAGATGGATTTCCCCGACAGAATATGTGTGTTTGGGTTTTAAAGTGTCAGATCTATGAAACTGCTGGATCCATCTTTCCCGTTTGGTGATCAGCCAGACATTTCCGTTCCTAGACATGAGACTTTACGTCTGGGACTACACAATCAGGCTAAGCTTCCTTCGGGGGTCTTCACTGTCTCAGACACCCTACAGTGAGATCCCAATGAAAGGCCGATGTGTGTATATATTTATAAAGTATATGTACATCATTATATTCAGTATGGTTACATTTTTCATTGATATAATTTTATATCAATGTCCAAAAAAAAATTGCAAAATCATTTAAGGAATTGAGTGAATAGTCTGTATTTTTTTTCAGTTAAACATGGTTTTATTATTCGTACCCAATAAGTAAGTTGCAAGTTGCATCTGACGGTGCATAGTGTAAACGGAAAATGGGTCCCAGGGCAGTGTAAGAAAAACGAGGCAGCAAAAATTCAAGCTATTTTCAACACAGGAAAGCAGAAGATTAACGTCATGTACCAGTCGAATCTTCGAATCTTCACACCATGATTACCCCATCTTCTTTTCGCTCTCTATGTGGGCCTATGCTGGTTTCTCATTTTCCAACCTTATCTTCTTTTCTTATCTCTATGATCTTTCCTTTCTTCAATATTTGTTCCTTTCCTGTCACTCACACCCTTATTAGCCCACGATCCAGATCCTAGGTAAAGATCACCTCAAAAGCCATGGGTGGATGTGGGGAGCGCCAAAATGTTGCTATTCGTAGCTCATCGGGAAGGGGGCGTCAAACTTAGCGGCTTCTCTCCGTCTGCGGTATTGTTCTTTGATGATGACGTCAAGGAAATAAGTCGCATCCCGTCATGCCCCTGGGCATTTGAAGAAGAAGAAAGGTGCCTGAAAACATTCATAGCACTCTTGATAAAATAAATCGGTACGCTTGAACATGAAATATTATCATGTTCCAATATTGAAATGAAAATATCGTGGACTGAAAATTCAGATTTACTTTCGATCTCCTTAATCAGCCGAGAAAGGCCGCGAGGGGACGGAAGTAATCGATTTTCATGCAACATGGTATTTTGTCATGATTGTTTCGAAATGATATGGCCGCACAGTGGTCCTGATCCTATTAAGGATTAACATATCAAGATACAGTGAGTGATAAAGAATAGGCCTAAATCAGCTATTCAAAATAAGATCAGAGAGAGGTTATTACCACGATCACAATCGGCAAAATTGTTCCATGGAAACCCAATTCCAGTCTAAGAAGGGGGCTCCATACTGGTAAAACTGCTCCTGCACTTCTCACCTTCTCTTTCTGAAGTCTCCTACCGAGACAGATATTGCCGGAGTATGAATTGCAACCGATTGCATATAGAACTGGGTTCAAATATTTTATTGTGATTTCGAATTGAAATCCCACTTACTTCCAAGATGTCACGGTATCGTTATCGGTTTTATAGAATCAAACAAAATTACTTATTCAGACTAACAGATTCAAAGGTAACAACTGTTTGAAAATGCCTCTTAAAAGATGGCGTCATATCGTCAACATTCTGAATCGCAAACATCTAACCTAGCAATGAAATACGAATGCAACGAGCCGCTTGAACATGAGGGGAAAAGCAGTAAAAAAATTTCCAATCAATTCGTGTTTGGGGCAATCGTTGATGTTTTTAATCATGTTTTTCTAATATTAATTACTCTGACCCCAATTTTGAACGACAATCACTTGGTCCTGTTTTCTCTAATCGGCACTTAGTTGGGTTTCTACAATGCGAGCTAATTACGAGCTAACACCTGTGGATAGTTTGATACCTATTTGCTCAAAAACATAAATAAGATCTAAATAAAAATATAAGTATAGACCTATTTTAGAATCTAAATTAGTTTTCCAAATTTCAAATATTTTATCACCAGTTCGTCATAAGATTCGTCCTTGATGATTGAACAGAGATGGATTCACCCGAGTGACGTATCACCACTATTAGGACAGCTATAGACAGACATTATAAGAGTGTTGGTCTTGATAAAGAAGGTGAATATAGGACCAAAAATATACATATTTGATTTTATTCATATAATGCAATAGAAATATAACAATACAGATACTTTTTCATCATTAGTGATCACCGTTAAGGTCTTCAAAAATTAGAGAGATTTTGATCATGCACGTCTATTTGCATTTACTGTCACACATGCCATTCTAGTCTATAAAATAATATTTCCCCCGTGATTTGGGTTATGTCAACACTTCATGTTTTGACGATATTCCTAATTTCTTCCATGGGATTCATTTTCGTAGTAAAACATAAAGGGGGTCGCCCATTGAGTTAAAACTACTCGGGGCTAACGCGTAAGTAAATAAGCCCGAATCAAGGGAAGGCAAAGATATCCTATGAAAACATTTTCGACGAATCCGTGACGATATTTAGCCCTGAAGATGAAACTAGAAATGTAAAATCGTTTGAATATTTCCTCGTCCCCCAGGTGGTTATCATATAGGTTAGTTTTGATCTGGATATTGTCGTGTGTCTGTCGGTTGTGCCAGGCGAACCGATGCATCCTTATCCCGGGGCTGATGTCACTTGTGACGTGTGTATTCTACAGGTACCTAGAAAACTTGCCATTTGAATACTGTGGCGACCACTGAAAGGAATTCGTTAGAGAATCAGTTTTATATTATTGTTGTTTACGTAAGAGTAGGAAATCCCCCTTTTCCCATTTATATGCCATTCTGAAACACATGCATGACATGGGTGGTGCTGGTTTGGGGGGAATAAATGCCAGGCAAAAAGGGAGGTTTCACTCCAAAAAGAAGGTGATTTTGTTCAGAAACAAAAAAATTACAATCCCCACCAAAAGGCTCCGAAATGGAGGTGATTTATGTCACATTTCTACATTTTATGAAACCAACCTGATTTCCAGGGGGGTGCTACCTATGGTGTATAACATAAGCAGCACCCCCAAAATAATTTTTGGGGGTGTTTCAATACCTCCAGCACCCCTGCTTCCCAGGGCCATGATCAATGTGAATTCAAAGTATGCAATCATTAAGGTAATTTTCGTTTTTGAAGGTCTTATAATAAAACGTTGTTTTCAAACCATTATATTCCGTAACAGACCGAAGGCAAGTTAACGGAAGATATGAAACTCATCGATAATTATGTATTCATAGTTTATCAGGAACTATATAGGCCGAAGTGCGATGAAATCTCGACTAAATTGGCGACACGAGATAGACCTGTATTGTGCAATGTATGCACAATGACCTGAGACCAGCCCAACATCTTCGTATCATGTTGATCGACCCGTTTATCTTAAGCAGACAACGATAATCAAACTTTCATTGTCAGGAAAATGATTCACGGAATATCCCATGGTGATCGTTACAATGAACATCAGCTGCTTCAAAGATTGACACACCGGTAACCAAGTCAACCTGCTTTCTTTGAATTATTATTCCGATAACACATTCGAATTTTTTACATTTCCATGACTTTCCTTTCCTGAGATGAGGCATGGCAAAATAATATCAATAAATGGAATTTGGTTTATGTTTTGACATTATGAAAACAAATATATATATAATTTGAATTGACAGTTTGATGGCTTTGTCAAGTAAATTGTAAAGGAAGTGAATTGAATACGTTATATGAGTAACTTATGTTTGTTTTAAAGCAATGGGTCACCGACCTATCACACGAGATATTCGTTGCTAAAAACGATCTCTATATATAATTTAACCATTTTCCAAGTTGTCTTACCAAATTTTGCACTATTCGTCCACCTCATGTTTACTTAAAGAGTCTATTTTGATCCCAGAATAAACATCAGCTCAGCAGGTCAAAAATAAGCAAAAGACAAGGTTTAGCCGACAATTTTCAGATTTGCAAGATCCGCGTTGTGGATATGTGGTTCGAGATATGACTTGTATCGGAAACATCATATACGTCATTGTATATCAAGATATACATGATAATATAATCATGATAATGAGATAAATGAATATAAATTCACACGATGAATAAGCGATTTTCTTGGTTGTAAGTGTTGCGTTCAATATCAAAGATGGAACTCTATAATCCCTTCGCGTAAAAGAAAAGAATGTTATGAAGTTATCTAGTGATATTTTATCATTCTTAGTGATATTTTATCATTTTGGAAGGGCAAATCAATATGACATAATTAACTCACACTTTAAAGGTGTTCAATAGATCGTATTCAACTATGAAAGCATACTCACATTATGTGGTAATCATATGTTATACATAAAGAAAGATAGTACCTAAGTTGAGGGGGCTTTGTGTGTATGGTGTATGTTAAGTTGTGACGCAGAGATACAATGTGCAGTTTTTAGTGAAGATGTCACTTCAGAATAAGCAGATAAGGGGTATATACCAACCATGATCTTATAGTAACCATGATCCTATACCATGATCGATTCCTAACTTAGTATACATTGAATGGGTGTATTTTTGGTGTCGATGATATACAGCATAGGAAATAGGGATCAAATGGGGGCACACATATTGTTATGATATGCGATGAATATGGATAGGGAAGTATGAAACAAGATATGACAGGGGTTTTCTTTACGATAATAGCTTCTAACTCCAGATGAGGCGAAAAGGCGATGACACATGTTGGAAGAAGAATGAGCGAGCTAAGAATAACCCAGTGAATCCCTTTAAATTCATAGGGTTTACTCCGAAAAGATGGCAATAGTAAAGAGACTTGGTGCAAAGCAGCATCTATAGCGTTATCATTTTCAACCTAAACAATTTGTATGACAAATAATAATAATAATGATGATAATAATAATAATAATAATGATAACAAAATCTATAGCGCAGTTATATGTGCATGATATAGAAAAAAGTTTTATTCAATCATGTCAGACAATCAATAGCCGTATTTGTTTGTTTGCTTTTAAATCAAATGAAAATTTGAAATGACAAGGGTGACGCATAAAAGATCGAATTAAATCATGCCCAGAAAATTCTCGTAAATTGATTTATAATCTCACTTAAATCTCACTTATTTTACCGTATGGTGAGCTTCCCCCAGAATTCTATTGAATTATAATCTCTGTACAAAAATTTAATGCCATGTTTCAAGAGACTTTATTTCATCACTTACATGGTTCTTTAGCTTTTGGTCAACACTGGAAATGGAAATCTCCATGGCCATAGTGGAAATATATACACTTTCTGCATAATATGTTCAAAACAATTTCTGGCAATTTCACATAACATGCCTATGTTGTGTCAGAATTGATGGGATAGAAACGTTAATGGTGATTTCCCCTTTGGTTCTTAGTATGTCCCATGTCGGAAGTTCATGCTCTCACTCTGTTCCGTTTTGATAGGATGAGAAAGAGTTCTTGAGGGAATCCCAAACATGCCAAAGCCCAGGTTTAGTCATGATTTTCTTGCAAAGGGTTTTCGACTATGTGCGTTTTTCAACTGTCCATTGCTCCTGGGCATAATGGGATTAATAGCAAAAGTGCGTCGAAGTTCCACCATCCAAAGTTCATTAAAAGAACATACTTTTTTCATGTTTGTTAAGCTATTAAAAAATGCCAACTGCTGAGATCGAGTGGAACTTCTAAGTTTGCTTCATTTAAAAAATATTACTCTTTATTCCCAATGGATGAAATGAAAGGACGAAATACAGCCCTGGAGAGAAAGAAAACTGTCACCATGAATTTCCGTCCCGTGACTCGCCTGGGAAGCGAAGTTGATGCATGGTTCAGATCTATCCACTCCTAGATTCTCACCTACCCTGTTTTCTTCTTTCTTTCTACTTCATTCTTTTTTTCTTCCATGGGCCATGAGATATGGCACGTACATGAATGAGACCCAGCAGTAGAGGTACAAAACATCTCACAATGTTACCTCTTTTTTCAACAAAACTCCTAAAACAAATAATCGTCTTGGTTATACAGAACACCTGAATGTTTGCACGCGAAATGTTGATACAAACTTGAAATAGGTCCCATCCGGACCACACTCACTTTATATATTTTCATGCTGCTTCTTTTATTTCGTTTTTTTATGTTTGTCTTTATGAAAGCTGCAATCAGGTTAACGTCGTAAAGATTTGCAGCGATGGGAACTGATTTATGTTTCACACTGGATAAGATCCTTCTTGGATGTTTGTCTTTGATAACTTCGGTTCACTAGATCATTAGGCTTATTGATTTCAACGATCTCCTTAACCAATATATCTCAAAAAAGTCTTTCTCTCTCTCCTTTTCTCTCTCTAACTTTTCCCTCTCTCTCCCTCACACATTGATATCCACACGAGCACCCACACTCACACTCTTTCACATCGTCATCTTTTGTCACCATCTACACACCGACGAAACCGACTCCAGACCGATCCGGAATATTACTTAATTTCGAATGGCAAACCATTGATCGGTTTGTAGTCGGTTTTGTAGGTATGACTGTAGCATTATTCTGTATTCCTACATGGGGCCAATTGCAGGTTACTTTCTCCTCTTTGTAACCTTTGCCTTCTTATCCCCTTTTCACTCTTCAAGTTCACAAGTTGTACCATCAAACTTTCATCCGTATGCCGTGAACTCTGTTGCTGTTGCTAATGCCTCTACTTTTCCAGGATATCCCGTGCAAGCAGCTCGCTTCTCCCGGGGAAATACTTTTGCTCTAAACAGGGATTTTCCCCATAACTACGGTACATGACGCAGCTTTGTTTGAAGTTAGGAAACTGGCTGTGACAATAATTGATGGTAGTGTCGAAGAAACAAAAGGAAAGTACTTCAATCCCCTATGTGAATCACACTGAACTATCATATACTTCCTTAGCCTGGGGCCATCTCAAAGGTATCCCATTTACAAAATGAATGTTTTAAAGACTTTCACATGTGGTGTAAAAGATATTTGACAGCTCAGCAAATAATCATATTGAATTCGTTTAAAATTTAGAACTTAAGATATTCTCATCTTCATTTCCAAAATCACTCAAACTTCCACCAAATGAATTATATTTTTGGTCGCATTAATTTGGTAACTTTTTTTCATCAAGGTTTAATCATCTGTACAGAGAACATGAGTTTTCTATTGCCTTTTTTTAATAAAGAATGCTATTATATACAATATATTTTCAATGGGGGTGATGAGCTTCGGCACAGACTTGATTTCATCAAAAAGAAATCTGTTCAACTTTTCATGATTTCTGATATCCTATCAAACGAAGGTTGCCTCACCAGCTCATTTAGTGCAAAGCACTTGTTGCTCAATCAATTTAATCGCATTTTTTGTAATGTTTGAAAGCCCCACCAAGATAAATTTAAGTTCGAGAGTTTTGAAATCTGTACAGGTATGGCTGCGTGAGAGTCACATTGACCCTTTAACTCAGGGTCAATTAAGGTGACTCCCCAGGTTACTGTTCTATCTTCTAAAACACCTGCAACAACCGCATCGTAATCACGATGACACATTTTGGTTTATACGTTGAAACTGGGTGTATTCTTTGTTCTAGGTGAAAAACAAGGTTGATGAGTGCCAAATGGGAAGTCATTTGTTAAATTATGGAATTAGAACTTAGATCCATGGTTGCAACACTGGATAAAGGGTTTGGTAAACAGTAATTTACATTATACAAGGCAGGTAAATGCTTAACACAAACATTGAATTGCAGTGGTCGTTTGGTGTAAAGTCAAACATTAGACCAAATAACAAATATTTAATGTGCAATTTATCCAGTTTCGATGCATAGACTATCTAATTCACACATTAATGTGTTGTCTATTCAGGTGTTACAAAGAGATGAGGTTCAATTTCAAATGACAAATGACCCGGTCAATATTTCATTATACCTCACCGTTCTTCTACCTCCTACTTTTCATTTATACATGTACTAGGTAGGAAGTGATATCCATGCCCGGCATGGTGATCTCTTTATAAAACACTCAAGATAATGTCTATGTGGGTGTTCCAGCAACCCTCTATATCAAATCGCCGACAACAATATTTATTCATATTTGCCGGGAGCCTTAACCCCAGTTTCAGGTATAGGTACAATATAAGGTAACCTAAAACACGCACTGGGCATACCTCCGGACCATTATATTGACATCTATCTCTTTTAACGAGGTGAAATAATCAAAATATTTGTACCTACAATGCCCTGATAGACACATCGCTCTGTTAGGTAATGAATCCTCGTGTTTACACCTCGTCCCTTTCACACTTTACCGAAAATGTCATGTCTGCTCTGAAGCATCCCTACTCGTCTGCTCGTATGTTTTGACGAAAACTATTATACCATTACAAGGATATGCGTAATGGTACGTGGTATTTGGTAGCATTCCTCCAAAAGACTCCATTAAGTTGTTTGAACTGGAGGTGTTATATACATATTGATTATATTGTAAACACGTCAAACAATTCACACATTTATACTGGCATCCTATCATTAGCGGAAACTAAGCATGATTGTAAATGGGGTTTTTTAAGAACACACTAGTTTTACATCTTCTGAAGACAAGAATATTAAGGACAAGATTCCCTTAGACGATGCTGTCTGTTTTAGATCATTACAGCGGTTCTGATGATTTACCTTCCCCTCCCTCCTGAAGATGCATACCAAAAAGTTGAGCCGGAGTAAAAATCTTTGCTGATTAGTTTGATAGTAAGAGTAAGATCGCCGTATTTCTTTCATGCGTACAAATTATGTCAGTGTCTGACACTGCAGCCAGCAACGGAACCCGGCAACCTCAGAAAAGCGGCCTACTGTATATCATTTCGCAGTTGTAGGTGCATGCTTTTCAATAGAATAGTGCTGTCTACACACCGTTTAGCTTACTTAATGACACACCACGGTCACACCAACGAAACTGCCTCCAGAACCGACCGATTTCAAATGATATATTTTTGATCGGTTTGAAATCCGTTTCGTTGGTCATGTTGGTGTGACTTTACCATCACTGGATTAATTAGTGTATGTGAAATGCTCGGTATGTTAAGCGGCAATCATTGATTAATGTTGTGAAATGTTTTGACGCATGACCTTCGCAACACACCTTTACGAGACGCTTGTGTATTTACACATGTGATAACGAGGTCTACCATCTTAAGTTTCTTTGCTTATATCGTTAAAGGTAATGCATCCTTATTTGTTATACCTTACCCGATATGCACTTGAACAACATGCATGATGTCTCCTACCAGGATAGTTAAACTAATGATCAGTGCATGATCTTGTGATGGTCAGTTGTGAAAGTATTGTACTAAGCACAAGTACAGTGGATGTGTCGAAAACTGTGTATTTGTTTAAACCATTAAAATACTAATCAATCGACACAATACTTGACTTGATGTAGAACCACTTGACAACCAAATAAGTATATTAATATTGTTCCATCATTACTCCTATAGGGCCCATTCATTGGATAAACCATGGAGCTATTAACAGCTCCATAAAGTTACTACTGTGTACTAATTGAACTATTATATCCCACCGTCTTACCTGGTCTGGTATCATGTTTCACATCGACTTTTAATGATTAAAGATAACAGATATGAATCGGCAGTATGGTTCCAAAATGTCTTTTATCAGTATTTCGGTGAGATAGCATCGTGATTAAAGTTGTTAACATCACGAGATCCCCGGAATAGAAGAAGTTTGTGCATAAACTTGTTAAGTTTGATCTTTTCATAAATAATAGTAATGATGTTGTTAATATTACTATCATTATTATCATTTTTATATCATGTTATCTATTCGACAAGGAAAATTATTAAGAACAATACATTTCAGCACAAACAATACAAGATAAGAAATGTCAAACAAGGTTAACTAGATTCCTGTGGCATAAACCCTCCTGTCCCAAAGATTGGCATTCCAAAGAAAAGCAAAAAAAAAGGGGGGGGGGTCCTATGGTCAAGTGGTTAGAGCATTGGATTCAAGATCGTGAGGTTGTGAATTAGAATCCCCGCTCTGCCAATATATCCCCTTTAACTCTGTGCACGCTGAATCAATTTTGGGGGATAATAACGACTATCGTTTCCATGTTATTTTCTTTGAATAAAGATTTCCATTTTGAACCACTGACACTAATTATTATAAAGATGTTGTCCAAGATTTTTTTACATTTATTAGCTTCTCTAATGTGAAGTTAGGGGAGAAAAGTAATTATTACGATTGTTGAATTTAATTGTACGAATGTGCTTAATTGCACCATTAGTGTGCAAAGGGTTAACGAAAAAGACCCAAGAGTTATCTTCAAGGTGAACTAATATGACTTATTAAAGTAGACGCAACATGTTTCCTTATCTCGAGTGATTGGGCGAAAACTGTGCTGCTGAACTCCTTACTTCAGAGAATCATGGGCACAGCAAGGCGTGTGGCTTGCGCCTGTAATCCAACTATGTTTTGAATTGACGCAGAGGTTCGAGGTTCAAGCCCTATTTGTGTCTTATGGATGGTGACGTTAAAGTAACTCGTCTGTAATAAAAGTCACTTAGACACAGAATTAGGCATAACCATGAACCTTAAAAACGACTTTGGAATGGGTCAGTGAGACAGCGTTGATACGGGGTGTCAAAGGATATTCTTGGTATTTGTTTATTTACTTTTTTCAGTAGGATTTTTATCTAGCTGTATGTAACTTTAACAATCCGTTTGTCAAGTTTACAGATACGCAGTGGCTTGGACCACAGTATATTTGGCAACGTCATCTTTGCTCTAAATTAATGGGCGGTCAAACCACGAATCCTCCATGGACAACACCGCTACCAAGTGTCAAATATTGCCAAATGTAAAAGCACTTATTTCCTTGATAGCTTTAAGGATGTCTGAGTCAATCCAAGATAATTCAGAGTCAAATATTACTTGCCATTGACCATTCTGCTGACCACACGCATGGGCTGTGAAGGGGAAGCTACTTTCATTACTTCAAAGTCTGACAGGAAGGCATTGAAATGAAATCAGTGTAAGTGGAACTTCTTCGGAAGTTCAATCACTTCCACAAAATATCTGCCAAGCCGTTCCCACGTCCACTCAGTACCCAGGGTCTCAGCATTAGCGTTGTGCCAACATATATTTTGCTTTAATACAACTTCTTGAGAAAACGATACATCCTCATTACAACATATTAAAATCTTTTGTCACTGGCAGTGTGACTGCCCCTGATTCTATCAACATGGTGCAAGGAAAGGGTCATTACATGTCTAATGAGAGGTTATTACCAATGGTAACTACTAATGACAGCTTAGTGGGCTTTCAGTCATTTCACCTGCATGCAAATATTAGGAAACACCGATTTAAATTGTAATCAAATAGGAAATCACATAAACGTAAACGAAATTAGAGGCTCGATGGAGTGCGTCTTTGATAACAACAAAGTAAAATGCATTCTTGCATGGGACTTGTCATATTTTTTTTTCTTCTGCTCTAATGTATACTTGGTAAATATACACACGAATTTTTAATTAAAAGAAGTATCATATTATGGGTAAATATTGGATCTCGATATATGTACGTCTTGAACGACGGAAATTTTTAAAATATATAGGGGACAAATTCTCATGAATACTTGCAGGGTTTGCATTATGCTACATTATGATTATAGATAATTTGATCTTACGATACCAGTTAGATCTTAGGATACCAATATGCTGAATTTATTAATTGCATGCGAAGATTATTTATCTGATTTGCATTCTCGTCAACATTTGATTTGTATCTAAAAACATTAGTTCAATGAAATTGAAATCGGTAACTTTTTGGCGGGGGGGGGGGGGTGGGACAGATTATCGAAGGCATAAAAGTTTCAGTTACACATAAACTTGATAAACAGCATATCAAGTGGAAACATACAGCAAGAGGAATCATTACAATCGGACAAAGGTAATTAATGTGACGTTTGTTGACGACCTTTGTGGTCAATTCGCACCCCATGCAGCTGACCGTGAAGAAATGATCATCCCTCCCGAATACCGCACGGGAATAAGGTGATTAACCTCAGTCAGTACGTCAGAATAATGTCGGTTTTTAAGTGATGTCTGATCATCAGAACGATAAACTATCAACAAATATCAAATAAATGTAATCCATTAACAGTCATCAAACAAGGTGTGGCATTTTTTTCATTCGATGATTATGATTACATTCATATGGGAAACGGGGAATCCTTGGAATGGCCGACTCTTGTGTTTTTTTCACAGTTACATGTTAAGATGTACGTTGCTTTATTATGATGATGTTCACTGCTTGCTGGTTTTTACTTTTCTATTTGTTCTTTTGAGTGTGCATTATTTTGTCCTCTAAGCAGATTGTACTACCGAATATACCATTGTCAATTAATAGTCAGTTAATTAAAATAGGGGTGTGATTTATCTTTCACAGAATTTTAATAAGGAACTTTTTTGAGAAACATCTAGCAATGCACAAAGAACGAATGAATTCTCATCAAATGAAGTAACAGAGTTTGATATAGCTCGATTTGAATGAGTGACATTTGCTGTTATATTGCTGATGATGCAAGTAATACAATTGCTCTTCTTAATTAACATTTCAGCTCCTGGTTAAAAAAAATCACATCTGAATAAGAAAAAGTCGAATGAAACATGTGAAATGAATCGCGTTTAGACACTGAGATGAGTTGTTTGTTTCAATACAAGTACTGCAACGAGACATGGGACATTTCTCACAATGAAAATTACAACAACAAAATCACATCAACTATAGTCAAAATCATGTCATTCGCGAAACCCAATGTACATATAAATTCACGCATCCCACATCTGTCTTGGTTTAATTACGTATTCCTCTTTACTGGTTGCTCCATTTGGGCAAGCATCTTTAGCTGTGTTAGGGAAAGAAAACTTTCCTAAAGAGCATTGTACTAATTGCGACAGTATACTCGCATGTCTGGAGGCATTATTTGGTAAAATTGTGAACGTTTGATATAGGGACACAAGATGGTGTTGTATAAACTGAAAAAAAGATCGATCTAGCCTGTTACTAGATTTATAAAATGAATCAAGACTGAAAATTGTTCATTTTGTCATAGAGTGTTATATAGAGTCTTTAAAAAGGCTTTGTGGAACAAAACTTTTTAGCTTCTTCCCATCGTTTTCCTTATGAAGAATCACCATATGCCTTAAAAACCTGAAGCCAAATACTGTGGCTTTTCCAGGAATTATATTTTGGAAGCAAAAAATAAATAACCATCAAACCATCTCAGTCAGTCGCCGCGTTGGTGTGGGATATGTAGGACAATTGGGTTAATATCGTACTTCCATCCACAGCGTGGAGTCTAAAGACCGCACACCTTCCCCCTAAATTGATCTTGAACCGGGGCACTCTTTAGGATGCTTTGGATAATCTGGGGAATGCAGTGGCAACAATAACATCCTCATACATGTCATGCGGATATCTTACGTGTTCTCTTACGATTAACATGATTAGAGCTTCTTGGTGGATACAGGAATTTCAAGTTTTTATCAAGCTACCATTCACATAGATCGCGAGGGCAGACGTCATCGCTTTGATGCAATCGTGCTGACTCGTTACCAAGTAGTTCCTCCCAACTATACCACTCATCTTGCACCCATGACGTCAAAGTGTCGTCGCTGCCATCTACAGTACTTAGTATGAATTACGTTGGATCCAAATGTGATACAAAGAGATTTAAATAGACACTAGTCATGCTAGTCATGCTGATATTGTCATGATTCTTCCAGAAAATATCTAAAACTATGTTTAGCAGTGTCGTCTTTATCACTATTCCCCTTACAACAAGAAATGATTCACTTTGTTGTAAAACTAAGACGCGAGGTTCATCGGCGTCATTAAAAGTTAACACGACATTTATCATGTTATATATACCCTTGAGGTGAATCTGCTCACTGTCTTATAAGTGAATGTTTTGGAGTTGCGCCAATCGCTATCGTTAAAACAGACTCGGATGCATATGATCAACTTCATGACTCGTGATGGTCACCACTCCATAGGAAATTTTTTAAAGGAATTACACATAATACAAAAGCAAAGGATAACAGATAATCTTATTGATACATAAAGGTGAAATTGGCTGACATTATGTTGGTGAAAGCGAAATAATGAAGAACTTTTAAAAAACATATTCCGCATTTTGTTTTTTATCTGCTTTGATAAAGCTTTTCACTGTCAATATAACTGAAAATTGACGACAAATAATGATATCATGCAAGAGTATCTCACTGATCATAAAGTAGACGGAAATTATTTGATACTACAGCAGCACAGTGTGCAGTGCCCTTCCCCATTGAAAAAAATGTTATCCTGATATTATATATTATACAAAATATTGTATTTTTTAAATCAAGTAACTGTAGGGCCAGGGAACTGTTAGTACTCCCATTGTAGGACGATTTGCAATATTGGATGCAATTGGCTGTGTATCAATCGGGGATATTCCATGACGATTGCTATCTACGTCATCCAAAAGAATGCAGACACTTCTTACAGAGGTTTAGCTAATTAATCCAGATAACTGGATGGGTTTAAAGCTATAAACCATCCCGTCATTGGACGATAACATATCTCCATTCAAACTGACCAGTTCTGATGTTCAAAACACGTCAAGTATGTCGCAGGACAATTGCAAACAGCATCTGGCCGTCACGCCTCACAAATCTTGTAGCGCCGGTCATATCCCGCCCGTGACCCCTTCGCATCCAAACCAATTTGTCTCCGAGATTATAATTGACACTGTATAATAATTTGGATACTTGAAATGTCCATCATAATTTGTCGCGACTAGACGCAAAAGAAGACTGCGGATCACGCTTGTTAAGATAAGATCGTATATAGCCTTGATCCGTAATAGTTTGGAAATTCAACTCTTTCTGGGCTTCCAATTGGTAGTAGAATTATTTGTGATCACGCTTCAGGGCTTGACAGAATATTGATATTTTTCATAAGTTAACGCAAAAGCAAGTAATTGCTTAGAGAAATGTTCTCAATGTATATTTGATCTTCTTTAATTCATCCAAAGTCCAAAAACATTGGTTGCAATCTACAACTTTAACATGGAAATATCTATGAAGGTGACATTGGTTATCTATAGAAGATCGTAAACTATTGTGGCACTGGGCTGATGTTTGTTGATTAAACCTCTGTGTTGATGAGAAAATGTAGATTAATATGATATCATCACGCTGTGTGGGCTATAGAAACCCCGATCCAAGACTGATACAAGTATAGCATTCAAAGCAAAGTCTCATCTTTCATGTTGGAGGGTATTATTTTGAGATCGGTTGACCACCGTACCTCCCCCCTGGAGGGTACAAGCGTGTACCTATAGTGAGTCCCCCGCTGAACGCAGCACGCTTCTACTCTCCACGTCGGACGTTCAACCCACTCCTGCGGAAGACAGTGTCTGTCTCGAATAATTCAATAACAGAGGAGCATTCCGATCTAATATTCGAGTAATTGCTAGTAGCAGCCCCCATAGCAGCATTGGAGAGATATTCATCAAAATATTTCTATATCTCCTAAGTCTTCATTATATTCAATCGGTGCAACCGCAGATAGCTTACCGTTGCAATGAACGACAAGCAAACTCTTTTTTTAAGCATGCATGTTAACGTACACACCGTTCTGGACAGATCTTAGCCAAATATGCCATTGAGGATGTATTTAGTACATTGTTGTTGTCGTTGTTTATGTCTTGAAAACTTAACAAGGTTTGTAAGGATAAATATTTGTTTCAAATACTACATGTATAATGGCATGTTTGAAAATGACCTTCAAAAATCAGACTGATTACAGATAACATTAGAGATGTAAACCATCACAAAGTAAACGTTGACGAAGGTTACTATTCGATTAAATTACAATTAGAACGGTCAGTTTCTGTTATTTTAACCAGATTTGTGGTTAGTATGCCTTTTATCAATACTGAGATTAACAGGGGTCTCAAGTTCAGTTATATAATTATTTATCTTAAGATTATTTTCACAGTTTAAGCTTGTTTCAGGGAAGCTGTGTTTTCTGGACAAGGCCTGGTGTGCTTCAGTTGTTGAACGATTACAATTGACTTGAAGACAAAAGAAGCTTGAAAAGATAAAAGTGAAAACTTGTAGCATAACGATATTTTTGAAAAGTGAGCAAACATCTTCTTGCTGAGCTGTAATTCCTGCCATAACAATATCCACCCCACGATACCCAAACCACAAATCCGATCAACCAAGCTGGGCTTCCAGTCACGCCACTTACGAGATGGAAAAGCTATCCTTCTATACCAAAAGTCACCATGGTCGCATGTCAATCACATGCAGACGACCTCTCAAAGTTATCCAAAATAGCACCAAGGAATTGTTACATAACGGAAAATCTCCTTTGGTTTTTGTTCTTCAAGAATTAAACAAAATAAAAGAATATAAAGTAGATCTATATAGTAGTTTTTTGTGACAGATTTTTTTTCTTTCTCATTGTGTTGTCTGTAGAGATTTCTACTTAGACCAGTAGTTTCCTGATTTTTAAGAGCAATTCTAGTTTATTAACAAGCATATAGGAAAGGGAAGGGCTGCGGCGAGGTTAATCACAAATTGATGAATATCTTAGATCATCTTTGGAAAATACATTCACAGTTTGGCCCTTGAAATGATAACAAAAATAGGTTAAGGGAACAGGGAAGTCCCAATTCAGGAACGGATAGATTCTGCGGAGCCACTTCTGCTGCAGAGTCACATTAATGTGGTTCAATGATAACGGTTTGAATTAGCACGGTGGGGTAAGAATTAGGACAGTCGTAGTAACAAACTCCATCAAACTTTGTGTCAATATATTAACGTATTTATTTAAGCAATATTAATCATGTAATTGGTAATTGTTTAAATGTTGTTGCCAGATACATACTTCGATGTGTAGATATGGACGTGGTTTTGTGACAGCTCATGGTTACTCAAAACATGCTTGGGCTGTTAAAAAGAATGGATGATACGACTGGAAGATGTCCCCCAACATAAGTCCATCTTATCCGGGATTTCCGGAAATACACATTTTCAGCTCATCTCTAACATGTCTAAAAACAAATAAAGACGGAATCAGACGATTAGATGTTTCTTTTCAATGATTCACTTCATTTCTACTCACTTATTGTCTCCTTTTGTTTGTTTATTTTTTCTTAGTCTTTGATTTAGAACATCGGATTTCGAATTCAACGCACGTATACCTTTGTCGACCTTCCGGCTGTCAGGCTGAAGGACGCTCAGATCTTGGGACTGTTCCCCAATTGTTATATATCATCTGATTTGCCAATAATTAATTTTCTCCTAGGTGATTTGAATCACATCTCATATCAAGATTATTTGAATAAAGTATTTAGAATAGAATGTATCACATTTTGTGCATGTATGTCGGTGCCATGGCAACTCCGTTCCAAAACAGATAGCTACGGTTCTCTTTACTTGTCCTTTTCCATATTTAGGTGATATTGGGGGATTCATTAATAAAATACCCAAATTATTTTTCTAATCACAAACTAATGCAGAATGTCGGGGTGAAACATAAACTTTGCAAGTTATTAATTGTTAAAACCCCCATGAATAGCCGGCCTCCTTTAACAGTTTCATCAAAAATGTCTGGGTGAAATTGAACTTGGTTATCATAATATTTTTGGCACACTGCTTGCATATAATGACATCGTAATAATTCTTTATGCGCCATTTTATTCTAAATTCGATGGGTTTATAGACATATAAAACAAAATATGGGTGAATGACCTTTTTATGAAAGTGACCTTCATCTCCACTGCCTTTCGATGATATCTGCATGTTTCTATATCCCAAAGCAGTTTAAACTAAACATTGACAAAGGCATATTAAACGAAACCGGCCGTAAATTATATCATTTTGACATCTCATTAGTAAGTTTAAATCAGATTCGGTACGATGTCTTAATATTTCAAGAAACCAAATCTTTTGATCCATTTGTTCTTTGAATTCTCTACATCGTTAGCGGTCAACCTGTCAGATCAATAAAATCACCGATTTTTTTTTATCGGTAAGATATCTTTTGATAAAGAATTAAAGACATTGTAATTTTTATAGGCTTGAAGTTCAAAATGCTGAAATTGAGATGGATTAAATATTTATTGAAAATCCCAAAGGAATCCATAAAAACAATAGGCACTCTTTCCTGGTTTCGAACTGCAATAAATTTCGGATCATGTGAGTATGTAAGAATAAATCATTTTGAGCATGTGAACATATGAGAGTAAAACATTTCGATCATGTGATTTCGTGAAGAGGAAGCTCTAAGATAAGCGTAGAAACTTAAAAGCAAGTATTCAAATTAAAGTAATGCTTTGCCATGTTTATGTTATGATTTCTGACATGACTTTCTCCCTCTTGACAATTACTGAACTTGAGAGTTTTTCATGAAGCATCTTGTCAGTCATTTTCACTGACAAATTTGCTCTCAGCCAATCAAATGCAAGGATTTTAGTAGCTTATAACAATAGTCAGTGAAGATCACTGAGTACTTTGTTGCATGAAATACTTCTCTGGTAAAAGCAATGAATCATATTTTTCTCCTCAAGCGTGCATGTATCGAATCAGCATTAAACTAATACAATAAGTTTGAAACAGAAAACATTTACAAAAAGCTAACACGAATGATGGACATGGCGCCAGAATGATTCAAGCTAAACTTTTTTTTCTGGCATAAGTAGATGTTTATTCCCAAGACTGAAGAAAAAGAATTATCCGCTTCTGTAGTTCGTTGAATCAAAGTCTTATACCAAGTTGAAAATTTACGACCCCCCCCCTCACTCCCTCCCTCTCAGGTATTACACCTTTCAATCATTTCAAAATTTCAGATTACGATATTGCATTGTCTTTCGTGATACATATATATTTGTTTAATCATGCTCACAGCTATTTACCAAGAATGCGTATAGCCCTTTCATTTATTTGAATGCAGAATAAAAGAGCACTGTAGATTAAATGCGTTGCTTACAGGCAGAGGTGCTGCGGTCAGGGATCGAACCCCGGACTATCAAATGTCTAGTCAGGCGCCTTAGACCACTCGGCCACGGCATTCTTAATATCGATATTTTCAGATTAACACCCCCCATGTGGTTAGGGTCTTAGGGACAAGTCCATGAATAGCTTCAAAATTATACTCTAAATAATTAAAAGTTTCATCCCCTTATTGCAATAATTTTGGAGTAAAATTTAATTCGAGAAAATTAAGATTACACCTTCTTGTCGTTTTTCGGAGCAATGAGCTCACGAAGAAAGGAAGATTTCATTATTTATGACTTATCTATAAAGCTCGAACAACACATTATTACGTAGTCATATTAATGCGATACTCTTGTCATTTTTGTTTATCTATTTTGATGAGGCCTCGGAGGAATCATCTAAATTCCCGAATGACAGAGACCAGATCCTATTAGAGAGGCCTCGTGTCATCTTGTTTCACGTCATCAGGGGAGAAATAATGATCAAATAGTCTTGAATTTGGTATTGTTCACCAAAGTAGAGTTGGCAGGTCACTCTATCAATGTCAGGTCTAATTTGTTGGAGTGTATTATTGAATCCATTTTTTTTTCGATCGAAGCAGAGAGTAATAATTTTCTTTTGAGAACCATTACATGACCAGGAAAGTTTAACATTATCAACCAAAATAACATATTCATTTGCTTATAGCTTCGTGGAAAAATTTGAAGGTAAAACATTATAGACATTCATATTGATGACCGAAAAGCAGATGATTGCACTCTTTAATTAGCAGGTGAAATTCCTCCAAAGTATTTTTCAAAGTTGGAGTTTTACCATATAGCCTATCCAAGTTCCAATGACTGATTGTACTTACAAGTACAGAAAACCTAGTAAAACAGTGAATTAAGGGATTACAAATACAGAAATGACAGCAAACTAGCATTCTTGTCATTGTCCAACTCGGATGTTAGCAACAAAAGAAATTAAATAGACATATGCATTCTTTTTAGCAAACAACAAACACAACAAGTAGAGTGTGGAAAATCCCCTCTTTCAAATTTTCACCAGACAATACTCCTACATTGTATTGCAACAAAAGAAAAATATGGTTATTGTACAAGTGTTTACGTCACTCATATTGGCTATATAATGATGGATTACCAACATTGAAACTTTATAATTTAGTGTGAGACAATTTTATGCAAAGTGTTTAACTTTCATCTAGTTTTTGTTGAAAAAATCCTATGTGCTATGATAAATTGATTCGAATGTGAATGATTATTCTCAAAGTAATCTACGCTCATTATCCTGCACTGTTTGTTTATGACATGTTTGATTTATTGAATGATTTTTTTGTTATTAGACGGAGGTTAGAGATTGAAACATGATTTCTGATGTTAGAAATAAAGTATATTCAGAAGAAAAAAACTAATGCAATATGCGCAAAGTTTGCTTTATGGGGCATATGATGGTGTATACATTATTCCTGTAATCTGTCCTTCACTAAAAGCAAAACCAATTTCAGAATGCCAACCAGATTTAATGCTTTTCTTTCTAAAATGTGAGGGAATTATTGATCGTTACTTGTTACGCTCGATCGTCCTCCCACAGAATTGAAAGGGTGTGGAAGGTTATACTACTTTGTCACTTCTGATCATGATTTTCTTTTGTCAGCTGCGAAATGGGCCCATTTCAGAAAATTTTTATTCGAAGATGGCACAATGGTGACAATCTAGATGCCTCAATTTGTCAATAGTGAATATATGATGAATTAGTCACACACACTATGATCACTGTTTGTGAATATTTATTATTCTATTCAATAATTGAATTTATTACTTCGTGATATCTGCTTATTTATCCTCGACATCTTTATTATAACGATCTCGTGGTTATGAAATCCTGTTCACGTGGAACTTTCCTGCGTATTGGCATAAGTATTTTAAAAATGTGTTTTGCAAAACTTGTTTGACGTGTTTGATGTCACGGGCCGTAAACTCACTTGAGAACAAAAAAAAAATCAGTGACATTGGTCACATGACCTTAGTCATGAAATCAGGTGATATCAGGTGTGCAGTCAGGTGACAGCACGAGAGGTGTACAACTGGCGCGTGATCTGCAGACCTGAAATATTGCATTTTGGCAAGAGTTTGTGTAGTAGAGTGACAGTCCTCACCCATAAGTGAACAAACAAAACTTGTAATTATTTATGTAGCTTACTATATGTTACATAAAATAAGGTTTTTATTCATTTTGTTGGAATATTTTTAGAAGCAGGCCTAGCGACACTTATTAATATATTTGATATATGTTAATGGGCAGTATTATCACATCATGATCACGTATATTGTCACAGAATACCAGCAGGAACTTTTTAGGAAAAAAATAGCCCAGAAGTTAGGTTTGTCTGCCCTTGAATCCCCAGACAAAATGACAAAACATTGAAACGTTGCCATGCATATTGCGAACCAGACCATGACGGAAATCATACAGATAATTAGAACAATCGGAAGCTTTCCCTTTCCCCGGATGTCAACTTTTGATGTAATAATGTTTTGCGGATTAAGAAATGATAATAATGGATTAAGGACCCATTTCCGAATTTCCGGAGTAATGAGTAATTTCTAGGAATGAGATAGATTGTATGAACTGTGGTTAATGAGGTCTCGTACATCATATATGTTAGGAAACTATCTTGCCTTCTTTTGTGACACAACTTATTCCAAAATATGTATCAGAACGAACAAGGCATTTTTTCTTGTATTAGTTGAAATTATCAATCGTATTCATAACAGATAAATAAACGATATTGTCAACAGACCCATCGTGACAGTTAAATAAAGAAACAAATCTAGATAAGTACTCCCCCAATTCATGAAAGAAAGTAAATTTTCAATGAAAAAATCCAAGTGAGCATAATGAGTATGTCGATGAGTAAATGCATGTGAATTATTACCACTATTCCCTTGGAATGTAAAACTTATTTATAGTTTTAGACTCACTTTTGTTTTGAATTGAATATCTTCAGTCGAACATATTGAATGACATATATAGGTCTATAAGGAGCGATATTGGGTCACAGTTCTCTACCCCTCCCATCTCGAATGCTTTCTGACCCAGGGTTACGTTCGCAGAAAGAGATCCGTATTAACATGACTCTAAAAAAATCAAATACAAGTTGCAAAATGTGCTCGTGTGATTGCTTGAAAATCAAGTTGGAATTCAATTTGCAACGTTTTCTATAACGAGCCCCTGATCTGACAGTATATGATCCGCCATAGCCTTGATCATGAACAGTAGCGATCGAGAAAGCCAATAGGGTTCAAAATCAATCCCAACATGCATCAGTATAAAATCTGCAATCTAATCCAACCAAAGCCATCACGTTTTGATTGAGGAAGCAATACACTGATTAACATCTAATTCACTTAAAGACCGCGTTTCTCTTTTAACCTTCTACAGAGATTAATACTCCTTTGCCAGCTGCCGACAATAAGATTATTCCTCACATATTTTGATTTAGAGAGTTATCAGATATGACATTTATTTTGTTCTGCTTTGAGAGGAAATTGACCGTTTTATGCTTGCCCTATACACAACGGCATAACAATGGCATTTTAATTACGCCTGCTGGGTCGCTCCATTCTAGTATAACACGGACAATAAACTAATTCTATTGATATTTTGATAACGATCTTAAGGAACATAATCTAAAAATCAAATAGTGGATAAGTGGATATAGATCACAATACAGAATGATTACTTGAGTATGTGAATTGCGATTTGATATTGTTACAGAAACATGTTAAGGATTTAATAACTGTAACATTTTAATTCATTATAGAGTTTATCACTGTCACAGTTTCCGTATGGATTTAAAGGATAAATATTCGTGCGATTGTAAATGGTAATAACAATCACAATGATAAAACCTGGTTCCTTTCATCGCATTCATATACTAGTTCATCAGATAAGATGTACGTATGTTACTCCTGGTGCTTGACAGCCATTACACAAATCATATACTAACAGGACACTGCCGGGTATTAGAAATTTGCCTCACCTGGGTTGAGAGAGGCTAATGAACATCTTGCCACAGGACACTAGTACCGCAACGGGAGTTGAACCCCCGTACACTGTGGTCTGAAGTTTAGAAGTCATCGATTTTTGTTTTCGATTTTGAAGTGAAGGGAATGGGAGAGGGGTTTAAGAATGATGAGAAGGGGAATTGTAAAGTGAGATTCACTGGATGAAACAAGCCGAAAGTCAGAGAAAAATATATTGATCTGTTGATATCAGAAGATATTACCGAAACATTTTGATAAAAGATATCCATATAATCTGAGGGTATCATGCAATGGGATTGTTCAAAAGTCTGTGGGGTGAAAGAGAGAAAAAATAACAATGAAACTTTCGAAAGTATTAACATGTCGCCGCTCGTTTTATACTGTCACATAAAAATGTGCCATGTGGGGTACATCTCAATTATCACAACACGCATGTCGTGTTAAGAGGAGTAGGATATCAAACAATTTAAAGTTATTGTAACAGAAGTTCGTCGTCTTTCTCTATGCAGTAATCTTGACAAATACTTACTTCATTACACTACACTAAAGAGCATGAGGGGGGGCATCATTTCCAGTTCATCAGTCAATTTGAAAGTAATTGTTCAATCCTTCAACTATCAAACATACACACGGGTATCATTCATTTTTAAACATCACTTTTCATTACAGAAAATCTGAAAGAAAATGAGCCCACTCCGCCCCCGATTCTCTTCCGCGTAACCTTGAATAGAATAGGACGCTTTCTGGAACGCTGAAAATCTATTGTCAAATGCCCTTCGTGACAAAGCAGTCTTTGTCGAAAATCCGTGATTCAAAACACCAATGTCTTCCTGGACTCTGGACAAACGACATATTGGTAATTTTTTTGTCAGTTCCGCATCTTAGGATGATCTGCTGTCCCGATCCACCAACTTTCGAAAAAGACCTCTCACCTATTCATTGTGATTTGACTTGCATTTTCAAAGGCATTGGTGCATTGCAGAGCGGCGTCTACGTATAGTGATTGTGAAAATACGCTAATAATTGTTATCTTTGAGTTGCCAATAGGGGACAGACCTTTGACAGACTCCCAGTCGGCCGGCCGGGCAGAAAGTCGGGACAGTGGATCGAAATGAAGCGTCACTTTTAATAGTTAGAAAACACTGTCAAGAGGACATTGTGAGTCACAATATTACAGCATCCTTTTCCTCTGGCAATACCCATCATGCCTCTGTAGGCAAGTGAGGTCCACCTGTTAAGGGGTCAAGAGGTTTCCTTCAATGTAACTGGATTTTTTTTCCGACAGCGAAAATACGAAAACGGACCTTAACTCTATATAGTTCTAATTTACACTCAGACATCTCCTAACATGCTTAATGAAAGTGTGAGTAATATGAATAGAAATGATGTAACACATAGAAACACCTAACTACAGATGTAAATGATTATGATGCTCGTGTTGTTGAATTTAAATTAACTTGAAATTTATAAATATGAAAATAGATTCTTTCGTATTTTTGAAAAATGTAACGTGTTTAAAAACTCGATACCGAAAGAGACATGTATTTTCTTCTTCTATTTTGATGTTGTTTTTGTCATTTCTAGTTTTTTTCTGTCCATTCTCGTTCATATTTTGAGGGAGGCGATGTGAAAGATATGAAATATTAAAAGATGGCCTTTTCCCCTCCGTGAGGGAAATGTGTTTGTGTGTACACGAATTTGCGTGTAAAATGTGATTTATGAATTTACTTGGATCATATTGTTTTGACTGTTTTGACCACCCACTTGGCGTTACCCTTCAGTCTCCACCAATTTGATATCTTGGCGAGAAATATCCCTGACATCGCAAATGTATCCGAGAATTATTTCAATCAGTTATTTTATTGAGGGACATGCCAAAGAAATCAACGATTTTACAGGGCAGATATGACGAAAACCAAATATATTCTCTTCCGTGTTATAAGGAAGCACAATCATAATGATTTTGAATGAAAATTATCTAAGCTTATACAAAGTTTCGATTTTCAAACCACCGTTCAAAAGTTTTTCAAGTTCATACAGGAATTTGAGTGGCAATGCCATGTCAAGTTCAACCAAGGAGCTACCTGACTAGAAATAAACCATGGTTTCGTCTTACACCTATATAAAAAAAGATCCCTGTTTGATTTAAGTGTCATGGTATCTTAAAGTTGGCAATAAGCACGTCGTTAAAATGAAATATCTGGAACGTTGCCCATGGAACCTTGCATTATATTTCTTCATTCATCAAAAGCCTCCATAAAGCACATTTTTGTGTGTTAACATTTCCATGGATAAAGTGTCTGGCAGTCGTGGGTAGGAGAAAGAGAGAGAATGAATTTGCAGAATTCATGGCAGTTGTCAACTCTAATCCTATCTGACATTGAAATATATCTTTGTTTAGAACTTTTAATCATGATTAGAACGGGGAATTGTTTAGTGAGAGTATATATACTTTTATATGTGTGAGTGAGACCTTTTATATGTGAGTGATGGGGAAAGCTAGCACAGTGGTTATATGTATTCTTTGTATTAAGAAGTTTTTATTTGTCAACTACTGAACAACTTCAATTCATATACAAAATAAAATACATGCATCAAATAAAATATCACATCTTTACAAATTAATATATAAATACACTTGAAGACTCATATAATTAACACTTTACATTTTTTCCTTTAGTGTTACAATAAAAATTTTCCAACCACACAAAATAAATCATTAATACAACCTAGTCGAAATGAAAACAATGTATTTTTATATTAACAAAATGTATTATATTTAGCATCGATCACTTATATTAGAAGCATTTATAACTTTATACATCAATTATATTAAAAGCATTTATAATTATACATCGTTAATTTAATAATATATATAAGCCGGGCGACATAACCAAGTAAAATTACTGCGTCCTTTCGGGATGGAAAGTGTATATAAACATGATAACTGTGTTGCTAAATAACATTGATATCAATGATCATGTTCGGGAACAGAACTAAGCCATGGAAAATAAATAATAAATGCAACTGATGAGCCAGATCGATTGGTATAAGAGGTTTCAAAAGATCATTGTTAACATTAGAGAAGTTTCAAATACATCATTCTTATCACAATGCCCTCTTCACCATGTCAGCCATCAGAATGACTATGTATATTGATAGTATTTATTCAAACATAGCAGCAGACATAAGAGGATTGTGTTTAAGAGGATCGAAGGTACGGTGAGGAATGCCGGATGTCGTAAGTGCCAGTTAACTCTCTTGACGTGTAATCGATCTTTTATAACCTTCTTTAAAATAAAGTTTCACTGGTCGGGTCCCTTGACAACGAGGCAGTGACCGTTTTACTGACAATGATCTGTCTGGATTAGACCTGGATTCACTGACATCTGTCAGAGTTAAGCTTTCTTTATAAGTTCTTCTCTGACATGTCTGACCATCTTCACCTTTAGCAGGTGTGAGGTGATCTAGCTATGGATGCATTTCGTTCAATCTATGTTTAATAGCATGGATTGGTATTTTGATTTATTTGATTTGATTTTATTGATTTCCGTTTCACAACATAAGTATGATAAATATAACATGACAAGGTCGAAAATACTGCAAAACATAATAAAATATATACAACATAATCTTAGACTTAAGGAACACAATTCAACAAATAAAAAAACCTAATATGACATTTGTATTTTAAAGTAAAACGGAGGGTCTTGCCGAAAAAAGCAAAGCTTGTATTTATTTAAACATAGAATAATGATTCTTATTGACAAGTATTAGAGGCCATTGCAATGTTTGCATCTGATTGGTTGAAAGCAACTTTGTCAGTGAAAACCACCGACAATGATTCTTCCTGAAACATTCGTACATGTCCCCTGGTCTATGTAACTGGCTATACTAATGTTGTGTACAATTCTTCTCTGAATAACCTTGTCAAAATTATTATTTTTCCTATGACAAACATTTTCGAATATCATTAGTACGAATCTCACACTAAAAGAAAAACTTTGAATAGCATTGACGCTCATATTGCTACATATCTTTGATACTAACACTTCATGGATGTTTATTATCAGTAATATTTTTATTATAATTTATTACGCGCACAACTTTTATCATATCAATCCATTTAGAATGAGATTACCAACTTTAAAAATTGGAAGTGGATCTTTGTTATTCAGATATTCCTCCATTTCGTTGATTTATCTACTGATCACTTTGTTCAATAATAAACCCAAAACTGATTAATTAATTCATTCATTCAGTCATTCAATAATTCATTCGTTTATTTATTGATGTATTCATTATTAAATTGATGTGTTTATCATTTGTCTGTTTATACGAAATATCATTATCATTTTATACGAAACAAAAACGGAGGAATGCCAATACTCCCATCACACTGCTCCAAGAAATGCCCACTGCATCTTCCTTCTATTCTAATTTTTCTCTACATTTGCTAACGTACTTCAAGAGTGATTTCCTGGGTAACCTTCTTCTAATTCGAGATTTCTGACTACAACCTCGACAGTGTTACGCCTCGTCTGGAGGCTTGCAATGCTGCTTGGTATGCGATGAAAACTTGTTTATTTCATATTATCTGAAGGGGATTTAAATAAAAAAAAAATGATGTTTACTTAAAGGTGTTAGAGAAGTCGAAATCAAACTTTAATCTTTGGTGAACTTGGGTTCTGGATGAATGTGGGCCGGTGACTTTTTTGGCGCATTGCACTTTGTGGAAGGCCGGCGAATTATCACCTACAACATTGAGGAGTCGCGAGGTAACAAAATCGGGCGTTTATAGTCCCAGATTGTTCGGCTAATGACAAGTAAAAAAAAAAGAAAAGCTCATGCTCTAATTCAGAAAGGTTGTCGAATCAATCACGAACATTCGCAATGGCTTGGCGTCAATATTATAAAGCAAATTTACTTTCCACCCATTCATGAACAAGCCAGCAGTGACGCAGGCACACAAACGGAGCGAACCCCAGTCCGATCACAGTTAACATGGTTAACGGTATTTCGTATCGGTCAATCGTTTGGGGTTGATTTTGTTAGTGTGACTGTGACAGTGCTCAGCTTTTGAAGAGACCTGAAAATTGAGGTGTCTCGAGAAGCTGTCAAAAGGCAGAATAGGATCAAAGACGTGCCATCTATTCTAACTTGACTTCTAACAACGTTGACACACTCGAGGAACAAGACGTGCTGTGTTCCGCACCTCAAGAATGACATCAATAGAGAAAGAGATAAGTGGAACAATGTTAACACGCTGACACTTCCAGAAGAAACCCAGTGGTGTTTCATTGGTAGCAATTTGGTTTGGTTTGATTGGAGAGGACTGGATGAATGTTAAAGTTTTCGTGACCTCTACGTTGACCTTGAATTTGCTAAGAAATATTGGGCATCCTTGTGCATTGAATGATTTCTTCCTTCCAAAAGGTTCGTGTCGTGTGAAAGACCAAAACAATATGGTTCTCTGCCTTGTGCCAGGGTGAGATAGATAATGGAAGAAGGATAGAAAGGGACAGATAGAAGGAGAGAACTTGGAGTTGAGGAAAGGAGAAGGATAGAAAATGGAGTTTATATTCCAAGAAGAGTTGGCACCAATGCAAAGACAGGGTAAAGATCATACCCCCATCCAAAATGAAAAGAGATAATAAAATTGCATTATTTTGTGGATATTGTGTTTCATATATTAATTTGTCTTTTATTCGTATCTTATATTAGGAAGTTGTATCAATACTATCTAATAGTCTTTTGTGTAATCATTATCAAAAGATACTGCAGAATATGCACCCAACCCTTTTGAGACTTTTCAAGTCGTTTCTAGCCATATCTTCATCCCTTTCAAATACACCCACCTCTGAATACGCCCCTGTTAAAGGAGGTGGGTGGAGGATATGAGATAGAAGACAGAATAACATTATGGAAGGTGAGACGAGAAGCAAAATAGATCAACCTGCCCTCCGTGACGTCTTCATATTTCCCAGACTGTTTGCCCAGTAATACTACTATTGACATACCCTTGTCCGAGAAAAACCCACCATTCTATCCTTTCTATTTTTGTCACAAATCTTCTCACCCCCATACATTTGTAACCTCGTCTGGGTAATAACAATAACGCTACGATTTCATTTCTTTCTCATACTCCATCAAGTGTATTATTACTCTATGAATAAGGTTCTAAACGAATGGATTTTGAACCTGTTGAATATATTTGCAATATATAACATGGAATCGTGTTCTCTTTATTGAACATTGCCTGTTATAAGAAATATTATCCGATTGTGGACCAACTGTTATAAGTGTAGATTCCAGTCAGTCCCTTGTAAATTTGAATAACTAGAATTAAATATGAATTCTGACAGCATTGCAGAGGCAATCTAGCTTCGTAAAGGATGTTTGGTTCTCGGTTTAAGTGTTGACGATTTCAGAGTTAATAAATCGCAGACTTCAATACTCAATATTTCAATACTCAAAATTACGTGTCTTATGAATGTTCGCATTGTTTAAATGATTACTAGTAAATTATTCATTTGTGTAAGCATGCATTCCTAAATGCGTCTTTGACTTTAATTTTCAGAAATCTTTTCAAGCATTCATCTTACATGAATAATACATGCTTGCGATTTTTGATGAGAAATCTCTGATTCAAAGTCAGATAAATTGCAATGCTGCATTTTGAGACAGGGATATACATGCTATTGACACCTTTAAGTTAAGAGAGTCAATAGTTCGAGTCTTTAACTTTTTGTGTAAAAATAAAAACATATTTGACAATCCCGTTTGCAGTTGTATATCAGTTCCAGTATTATTATGGACTCGTATAGAGCAACACTATCTACGATGTTGAGCTTGGGTCTGCACTGCGCCAATTGAGTGACCAATATCACACTTCGGACCGGGCCACCTTTAGAGAGACCAGACAAAGAATTGACAGCAACGGTGAACTTGCATGACACGAGGGTTGCCTTTGATGGCTTCTTTTCAATTGCCGATAAACAAATATTAACCAGACAAAGTATAATCGAATACATCAGAAAATGAACAATATTCATGGTGATATAGTTGAACTTGTATTGAAACAATTATACACGGATTGATACGCAGCGAGCGGTAAGAAGGGATGCTTTATGTGTTTAATCACCGCCAACCCGTGCAAATACACCTGTGAACGCCGACCCTGGGAAAACGATTGCACGGCATACAACCCTATAAATCTATACCGAATACATCCGTGGTTTCTTGTATTTTGAGGACAATACAGCATGATTAGACTTGGCTTTCGATATTTGGGAGCCCCTGGTAATTTTTTTACCATTAAACTTTCATGACTATGCTAGTTCTCTGAACATGGACCCTTGATTGCGGTTACATGATACGACAATGACCTGAAACTGCAAATCGTAGTGAAAATTATTGACTATGAATAAGTAGGAACAAGGAAACAGCGTTTAACCTATTAGCTAAACAGACCCTGGAATACGTCCCACCGTGCAGACATACATGTACTCCTTTAATTTGCTAGACCCAATGTTGATTAATTGATACGATTTTCGTATTTAAAATTAGAACGATTATTTGATCGCCTTTATTCATTCTTTTTTCTTCAATCAAGCTCGTTCACAATCCAAAAGCAAAGATCTTATTCATGTATATTATTGTATAAAGCTGGGTCTCCGCGCACATTACGACTGGTCCACGTACGATTTGGGAACTAATTATATTTTTGCATATTCTCTGAAATTGTGAAAGAAAATATATTTTTATATCTGATTCGTATTAACTGTAAGCATACTAATATAGCGGTGTTGGATGATTGCTGGCCTGTATTTTGGAGTAAAGGTCAAATTGGTTTCCAATAGTAACCAATGGTACGATTGATATGAAGATAGAAACTTCTATATTCTTGACTTTGTTCCTATGTTCCCTCACAAGTATTTCCATACTTAATATTTCACAATTTTCTTTCAAAAGATAATGGTTGGTCCAATTAGCACTTGAAACTCCATCATTCATTTTCTAAAAATAGCAACAAATTTTGACAGATACATTTTTTGGAGAGGTTTCTCCTGTTACCTTGTCATTACTAAGATCTTAGAAGCTAAAAAAATCGGACCATGCATGTCGTATCCATCCTTTTGGGGAGTGACGTAAACTTGGCATCCGTTGTCACGTAACTAGTTTTATTCCAAGGACATGGAAGAGAATATTTTTCAAACAGCATCACCAGCTAATGCATATATATGCGCTATATACTGTCCACAGAACAGTTGGTTAAACTTTATACAATTCCAGGTAGTTTTTAACCAATGTACTTTGGGCCCGCTTTGGGTGAAAATTACACAGTATTGGTCGAGAACTACCAGAGTTGGACAATATTTTTAACCAATTGTTGTGTGGACAATATGTTGCCCAACATTTTAAGAGTGTGTATTTAATATTTTTTGCTCTTGTAGATAACTCAAAGATATTTCTACTACTAGATTGTATAACGCTTTATATCCATGAATAGTTTTCAAATTGATGGTGGATTTGAGGGAAATTCCGAAAAGGGGTGTTGGACGTCAGGCTATATGCCGGGTGTGACGGGAAGAGCATGATGAATGAAAATAGCCCAACGTCTGCTGGCTGGCGGCCCTATCCATGTACACAACCAAATAGATGGGATTCAAGATGTCAACGTGTTACTGTGGCATTCTTACCACTATAGCCCAACAGACGGTAGATAGTGCCATTGACCTTTAAAAGACCATCATAGTACATCAATCACACTTTCCCTACGCTTCCCTTAACCCTCAGAAATCCGTCACCTGTCTTCCCCACCCCTGCTATCTTCCCTCTACCCTCGTCATCTCCACCCGCGTATCGGTGTGTGTGAGGGGTGTGCGTGAGGGTGTGTGTGTGTGGTGTGTCTTTCCTTCCGTTCCTCTGTTTGCTTTTCTCCATCTCATTTCATTCTTCTCCCATCATTCATATCCCTTTCTTTTGAGTGAAAATACAAACTCACTTTGGATATTTCATACAAGAACTGAAGTTTGGCAACTTAACTTTATTTTTATTGACACCACGGAATGTGGTACACACTTGGGTAATATCAAGCTACTGAGTTACTGTCAGATGACATTATATTCAGTATGCATAACACCGCAAATATGTCTAACGTGATCAGAGAAATCAAGCTCGCTTTAACGCATATGTTTGAACTTTTTTTCTCAAATCAATTATATCGATGCATTCGCTTAGCAGAGGGTGATCTACACTCATCCAAACCCCTTTTTAATTTAACCTTTCCAACACGCCCACCCCACCACCAGAAGCTCGAGACAAAACCAAACTGTCACTCTTAATTGCATGTGTAGATATTTTTTATATTTTTAATGAGTTATATGGCTAATAATGGAGACAGTTTTGCCACTCATGTATCCCGTCAGACCTGTCGTTGTTGCCGATAAATAGAAGGGGTTCCTCTGGATATATCTTCCACAACGTATGTGGTCTCATCAATCGACCAACCTTCAAGATCTTGGGGTGTCAAGGTCAGGATACACCTAAATGTATCAAGGAGTGCATCCCATCATCATTAGTATATCGTTCTTGTCTTACCAAGACCAGACACCGAGACATGATGAGTAAGACCGGAGGTTGAGGCGTCCAGAGGTTATCAAAATAGTGAAGATGCGAAGGGGTCTAAATGTGACATTTGAAATAACCACATTATTTTCATTTATCTAGGACATGACAGTCATGACGGTCAGCTATATAAAAACTTAGGCCCAATCTGCAGGGGTCCAACATCAAAAGAATGTACTTTAATAATTCCTTCCTCTTAACCGTTTTTCTGGCTGGACCAAGCATTCTCGTGAAGCTACAGTAGGAATTCTTCCTTGTGAAATGGGGTATTTTGATTACCTAAAAATAACATCTAACATGCTAAGTTCAAAAAGGGTTATCAAATTGTGGTTGACATACAAAAAGTTGAAACTTGGCACTGATACTGCATGTGCAAACAAGAAAGAACAAAGAACAGTGAATCAGATAAAAATTACATTGAAGTAAAATCTCATTTATTTAAATGAACATAAAATAAATACGAAGCATGGAATTCAAATTCATCAAATCTATAAAATGATTCTTGAAGTAAAAATTATATATAATTTTACCCAAATGGTGTTAGGAATTAACGATCAATGTATTAAAAAAAAAATCGTTGACGTTGACAAACTAGCTGACCACAGACAGATATTTCGAGTTTTATACACCTGTTCGGAAAGATCGGAGATGTGCGATGATCTAGACATCGACTGACCATCATCTTTTTTCTTAAAGGAAGTTTCTCCGTGGGCAAGACAGTTCCGCCTTTCTGCCTTTCCTAATACGTTTCTTCCTGCTTAAACATACATTCAGAGCATCCACGAATCATCCTTGCCGCAAAGAGAACGCAAGAACCTAAGTAAATAAGATTAATGAAGCGACTATTATGATTATTATGTCATAAATATTACGAACAGCCACATTTCAGAATCGACTCCACATTTGAGCCTACCGTCTAACTGAGCCAATCATGCCATTAGGGGTATAAGATATTTTGAAAAATGAAATACACTTGGAACCTATTCTGCTAATGTTGATGAACGTGATTTTGCCGTTAAGTGTAATTTTCTTAAAATTACTTTGTTTGATACTCGTTTTGTTTTGGTTTTATCATTACTTTTAGCCCGATAACGCAAGATTTTGCTATCGATTGCAAATTTAAAGCACCGATTTCGATTTGGTTACTAACTAGCCAGTCAGTGTCAATGTAAAGGGCATTGTAACAATATAATCTTTACTTTCCGTTGCCATTTTCATGATTTGGCGAACCTCATTGTTACAGGCCAGAAAATACTTATAATAGATTTACAGCTGTTCTTTTGATTTATCATCGCAGAACTAAAAAAAAGGTCACTGCCCATGGCATATCAACGCCGACATGAATATAATTCTTTAATATTACCTCCATCTATAAATGTATAAATCTAAATGGGTCGGAGAGTCCTCGAATCCAGGTGCAGTTAAAATTATCAAAGGGGTCGGAAATTTGGTCAATTTTAATGCACTTTTCTTTATGGCAAAAGTGATAGAAATATCTAATCTATAAACTCCTCGTGACATTTACAATGTGTGAAGATATGAAAAACAGAAGATAAAAAAAGATATAAAAGAAGAAAAAGGTGGTTACTTCTTCAACCAATGGGCACGTCCTCATAATAAACATGATAAATATGTTGTTAACTTTCGTGTTGAAAATCTTTATTTTCACATACATGACATAGCGGTAATGAAACGCCTACTCATAAATAAATCACGAGTTTGTTGGCATAAGAGAAAAAAAAAGCTAAAAGTTTTTACTCCTACACTCTTAGAACAAATCAGTCAAATTGACTAGACGAGTAGTCAGCTGGAGCAACTGATATGGCAATCACTGATATTCACATTTCTGACATATATCTAGTCAGAAATAACTCTGTTCTAGTAAAATATGACTAGAAAATAGTCAAATATGACTAGAATAACAGTTGCCCCAGCTGACCCTATTAATCAGTCATTTTTGACTGATTTGTTTTAAGTGTACATCTTTGCCACATTAATTCAACTGTTTGTGCGTGTGTGTGCGAGGGCGAGAGAGCTTTTTTAAGTTTTCACAGACGTGTATCAATCAGATATAGTTATTTACGTCTGAACCGATCTTTAAAGTCACCATCCGAAATACGTGAAAAGGGCTCGAACCTCTGAATCAATTTGTAACTTCGCCACCCAGCTTGGATTACAGGCGCACGCCACTAAAAAGCCCACTTTAACCAAACATGGAATTAGTCTTCGGAAAATTTTATTGCATTGTTAAACCATTAACAATACATAATATTCAAAGAGCGGTAATAGTAAAAATGCATCCCCTATTCTCGATACAATCTATAGTATGTACGGAATAGAGATGTTTTTCATTTAGTTTCATGTTACATGTATTATGGGTACCGCTTGGTCTGACCCTATTATACATGCCTACATGTACTTCTCTCTAATCCCGAGCATACCACTACCCCTAGTTATTTACAAAATTTTAATATAGATTCATATCTAAACATTTTTTAAAAGAATGTATTGTTTTCTTCGTGTCCTCATTAATTAGTACATGTAACTTGCTTCCTATCTCTCTCATTCTCCCTCTCACTGTCTCTCTCTCTCTCTTTCTCTGTCTTTACATAATTTAAGAATTCTCAAAATGTTGAATTGACTTGTTTAAAACACGTGAAATTTTGTTGCATAAAAAGCAGTGTATTTTATGGTTTGAAACCAATGCATGCAGAAGAGTGAAAGTCATGGTCAATGATAACCTCTGTGCATAGGATTTACGAGGTCTGTTACGGAAAACGAGGCACGTATTGAACAGATCTAAACACAGTCACTTTAAGAATAACATCGCATTCTAAAGACTAACATTTGTATCAGAAGAAACAGTAAATCAGTCGTCTCGGTATATTTTTATCATTTTCTTTCTCTTTAAGGACTTAAGATATTTCAAAGGTTTCATCAGGGCATCCAAACTCAGATCAAAATGTGTTTACAGTAAGTAGTTTTAAACTAGAGAAGATATTTGGTGCATTCGGTGTGGGACTTTTATTTTGTTCCTCTAAAATGAATGTTACCATCTTCTTCTTTTCTTTCTTTCTCCGGGAGTGGGGATCAAATGTATCCTTTTCACAAAATGCTAAATTTCTTATTTTTATATTGCCAAGGAAAGTGATTCACAACTTTGTTCATGTTGTTTCCACTGATGAGTACATACGTTTTCTTGGCTATCGATCCACTTTGTATAATAGTCATGTTTCGTTATGACTACATACAATTGAGATCATAACAGCAAAAAAAAAGATTCAATTGAAATTGAAATAAGACTGAGGTAGAAGAAGAATCGGAAGAGTTCGAAAAAAGACGAGAAGGTATGAAGCATAAGGGAATAAATAAGAAGCTGCTGAAGAATAGCAAAATTATGAAGCTGATTGTGATGGAAATAGATGACGAGATTTTAAAACGGAAAGAAAGTTGATATACATCAAGAGACAAACAAAAGAATGAGGGAGACAACTCTTTGTACATCGTCAGACATACTTTCAAACTGGCAAAATACTTTCACGTCTCATGCTTGCCAATACTATAGACGTATTATCATTCATTTTCGGTAGGCCATTCTTAGACAAAGACGATGATGACACCCACTTATGTCGATAGCAGACAATTTTCACATTGCAAAGAAGAATGTTACTATGGTAATGTCGAATTGTAGACAGTCATGACAGTTGTAACTTACTTTTCATCTGTATCATTTAGAATTCAATCGAAAGCTGAACCACTGAAATGTTGTTTTCTATTGATGACGTCATCAAGTTGTAACATAAATGCAAATGGGTTATTCTGTGCGCAATAAACAGACAATATTGTTTCCTCGCTTTTTTGTTGACATCATTATTGTTGTTGTTACTACATTTTCTGCGGATCCTGCTATAGTAAAATTGTTGTCCAAATTTGTATGTTTGTACTATGTGTCAATGACCTGTCGATTCGTTTAGATATAAAGAGACAGACTTGATGAACTTATCAAACCGTATAATCCTATAAACTGCATAGATCCTGTATCATACAACACTTGAAGAAAAAGTACGAAAGGTTTCTCAGACACAATCTTTACTTAGGTTTTCCAGTACAGAAATGTGTAAGGTAAACCATATTTTTTTGCGAGTAATTTGTTCAGGGGCCTGGGAATGAGTTTTGAAGAAGGGGTATTGGTTTTGAAAAACAACCACAAAAAGTGACAAGAAGTTCGCGCTCCAGGAATGGTGAAATTTCTGCATTTTAGCATACCAGCTGGATTTTGCAGGGGTGCTGTCTGGTATACAGTGCGTATCAAAAAAAAGTTTACACTTTGAAAAAGCTCTGGGAATTATAAATATACAACATGTGGGTAATTTTTTCACATATAATCTTTGGTTTGGGTCTCATCTATCTAATGAAAGTAAAAGTTTTGACAGAATGTTACACTTGAGTGAGCACTGTCTATTTTTGTAAAGCTCGCAGAAATCTGTTTGCGCAGAAATGCTCGTTTTCACGCAGTGTCAAGGGGAAAGAGAAATCAAACTTACCCTGCGACACATTTTTCCTACATTTCCCTTGCACTTTTAGTCAATTAAGATAAAACAGACACATTCAAGCATTTTTAAACAAATTTGCCACCCAAATTGAAATTTCAACACTTAGTAAGCACAACTTTTACCCTTTTTGTGCCAGCTGGATCTGAGGACATAACTGAATCTAAACAAAAGTTTACATCAGACATCTCCAGCACACTTTTCACTAAGTTTCTGTTATTTAAAGTGGGTTGACATTTAATTTTTCATTTAATACTTGTTTCTCCACACTTTTCCCAAGCTTGACAATGATAAAAAAATGAAAATCAAGCCTAATTCATTTTATGTAAATCACAGCTCAGTGTAAATCAAATATCGTCTTGATGGCCTTGGTGTGTGGGGGAGTGGGGCGGGGTGCAATGCACTCTCGAAGTTAAAAAAAGTCAAAGATATCTTAAAATCAATTTTACTTGCTAAATTCTACGTGTTCTTCATGAAAAAGGTTTACTTTTATTCGCATAGCTATTTTAAAGTTCTGCGCAAATCATTTTCACTAACTTTCAAAAGTAAGTGGTGCTCACTCAAGCGGAAATATTTTTCGATAGTTATATCGTCATTTGCTTAAATGCATCTGTACCAATGTTTAAATGTGGAAAAATCTTCAGGATATTACAAATTTATAATTTTACAGGGTTTTTTCAAAGTGTAAACTTTTTTTTGATACGCACTGTATAACTTACCCAGCACTCTTGTAAAATCTTGGGGACCATGAATCAGCTACCTCCTAAATTCAATAAAATCAATAAAATAATTGAAACTACACGAAACTGCCATTTAAGATTAAAACAAGTATATCTGGGGCAGAATACACGTAATAGTATGATTGATTATATAGATTACTGCAAATTTCTGTAGAATTGTGAAATTTTGAAAAAGGATCCCCTTATAATATTATACTGGTAAAAGTTACTTTTTACTAAATCACAGATAAGTGTGCATTTGACAGGCTTGCCAATAGTGGAACAATAGTGGAATAACTAGCCAAGCTAAACGAAGGATCCAACACTGATTCTTTTGAAGTCAATCGTGACCGATTTACCTCAATCGATATGATCAAGGAATAAACTTTACTCTTCCTTTCTTGAATATCCCCTCTGTAATATCCTAAATCCAATCACAATTACAAGGTTGTATGCACAATTTGATCGTCATTATCCTATTCCTCCGATCCGATTGGCCATTTATTTAATGTCCATTACAATTTTATATCGAAATACTACCGGACATTGGAAAGTGTGCAAAACTCGTTAGGCCAAGGAGCTTCCTTGGCTAGGCCATCGATACAAAAAATAAAAATGATATAGTCCCTTTCTCATATCTTCTCATTTTATTTGATCCATTTGCTGTTGCGTACACCATCGAGTAAAATAATCATTAGTCAAGAGAAAAAACACAAGTTCATTTCCTCAAGATTGCAAATTAAAACAAGTATTCATGAAATCCATCAAATTGCCATATCAACAAGATAAACAAATAAAAATCTAATCCAAATAGAATACTAAATCGGTGATGTAATCAGATTACATCTTTCACTTTAAAGAGCATTCAAGAAAATTAAAAATGAAGCCCACAAACATGTTTCATGTTAATCCAGGATGTTGTTACAGGTATCATTATTTCCGAAAAACGATGTAACCGTTAGAGGAACTGAATTATTGTCAATGAAAAGCCAGAACCCATAGGATATCTTTGACTTCTAACACGTAGTGATAAACTGGGTCACTTATTTGACTTCGTATAATATTTGTGGCAGATTCCGTTACGTTCTCATTTCCTCACCTGATAACGTCTCAATTTCTCATGGGTGAGTTGAGAGGGCATCGGTGATAAGCTCGACGCAGATTGCCAGCTGCAGGGGCGCCTACCAATGCATTCCTCTATGCGCATACACATACGCACATCCATACGCACACCCACGAACCCCGACGCACCCACATCGAGTTTCGCACACACACTCTTCGCGACTCCGCCATGGACCTCAAAGCGTTTTCAGAACAGTTTCACGCGTTCCTTTTTTTTCTATTTGAGGGCATTCGGCCCTCTTATCCCAAAATCATTTTTAAAAGAAAAATTAAAAAGCGAAATGTAGAATCAAAATTTTAAACTGAAAATGGATACACTCTAAGTCTAAAAATGAAATTTAGCACTTCTAGATCTTGTATAGTGACTGCACTCCGGAATTCTGATCTCTAGTTCAATTTGAATTACTAAATCAGCACACCGAAACAGTCAATGCACAAGCTCCTTAAGTGCTAATTAGCACTTCAATTTTTAGAGTGTAGAAAATTCGGAAATTGTGTTTTTGAAAATATCATTCTCTAACCTTTCAAGTCAATGCATTGAGGTTCATACATTTATTGGCGATATGACATCCCGCATCAACAATATAAATCATAATATTCTTGTAGTTTAATACTGATTTTTCTAAAGAACTAATGGTCTCGAGCAGGGTCTTAAATTGGGTTTGAGTCTGAATTTATAGAATTGGAGTAACTGTGTGGTTCGAGTGAGGTGTACCACCACTGCACTTTTAATTCCATGGATTTATAATCTAATCTAGATCTTCTGTTGTTAAATACCCGAAGAACTCTGCCTGGTTTTACATGTTAATGCTGAAGATTTTGGGGGTTTTAGATTCAATTAAATTAGATTCACCAATCAAAAAACCAAGCAATCAAGAGATATCATTATCATGATGATTCAAGCGGTCTCGCCTATCCTAAACAGAATAACCCTAGGATGACAATGTAGTTATCAAAAATTCACCGCAATATAGACCTACACACAATAAAAGAGAAGAACTCTAAATTATTTCAAGTACAGATATATTATGCTAATGTAAAAATATGTGTATTAATAATTTATACTAATGTAAAAAATCTATGTATTAATTTTGGAATCAAAATGAAATCGTCTTCCGGGCCTTGCAGAAAGTTTTCAGTCATGTTGGATAAGGAAAATGTACTAAATTCCTCCTTTCTCACCCCTTAAAACACTTTCCACAAAAAGCAACATGTATCAACATTGAGAGAAAGCAAATGCGATACAAGAATTGTACCCTGGGGTGCAAATTATCCCCCTTTGACAACATATTTGACCCCATATTGAACCCTTGTGACACCATCCTTCAAATCCTCGTATATAGACGCAGGCGCTTGAACCTGAACTCTGGCTACCTTACCGAGGTTTTTTTCTGATCCTCAGTCATGGAATGTATGAATTAAAAGGTGGATTAACATTTATATTCATTTTGTTTGATATGGTCGAAGCACGAAATATGAGAAGACTTAGAATATGGAGCAACATTATTAAAAATTGAAGATTCTTGGCGTTGTTGGTGTGGAATAAAGAGACTGATAAATCGATTATGAAAAATATATAAATATATTCCTTAGAATCTTAGACCGAAGATGAGGTTTTGAGATTTCAGGGTCATTCATCCTTATATCATTGTTTCTCATAATTTTTTTTTTGTTGTTGTTAATCATACAAGGGGAAGAACATCAAATAAAGAATCCCCCTTCCAAGCCCTCAGGGGGTAATTGTCGAAAATTAGTCATTGTGTTTTTGACAGGTCTGTTGCTCTCGGAATCTTCATTAGAAACAATGCCTATATTCATCATCCGTCAGGGCAAACTCATTTCGACAGCTCTTGTCTGTCGGGGTTCCACGCTGTCTCTTATATATCATTCTATGAAAACTTTATATTCAAGAAGGATAAACATGATAAATGAACTTACGTATGATTCGAAACTACACTAAATCGTTTTGCATGTCAAAACTTATTTCCATAATTGAACTTTGAAAAAATAAGTAGTCAATATTTTTCCCTCTGTTTGACAGAGAAGTTTTATAGATAATTACAATAACATATCGGGTGCTGATATATGGATTGGATATCCTAAAAAAAAAATACCTTCCCAATGAAGGGGCGGATCCAGCTTCCGCCAATAGGGGATCCAGGGGGGCCGAAAAAATTTGACTCATATTTTCCCGATCGGCCGCTCAAAGTTGATTTTTGTTTCTTTCTTTGAAGGGGTTGTCCCTGTGGCGTAATGAGCCAACAATTTTGAGGGGCTCGGTATGGCGTATCGCGTAAAATAAATAAGAAGTTGCGAGCGAGCGAAGCGAGTTCGTGATAGATTTTGACATAATATTTGGAAAATAATATCATATTTCACCCTTATCCCTTTCCTTTTCTATTTTTTTCTTGGTCGTGAAAATATGTTTTTTTAGGGGGGGACGCCCATGTCCTAACAGTCATTTCATAGCGTAAAATTAATAAGACTATAAACAACATAAATGTGTAATACTCTCATAAGCCCTATTTAAATAGCGTACGCGCGAAGTGCGAGCAACAGAAAGAAGAAATTTCATGTATTTTGTCCTGAAAATTGAACATTCTGGGCAATGTTTGTGAATTGATGAAGATGCGTATGTAATTACTGCGAGCGCGAAGCGCGAGCAGAAATTTTTGACATGCGTTCTGGCCGTGTCGAAAAGGGACCTGTTAATGACGTTTTGCAGTAAGTCATTAAGACGATACATATATCAACGAATAAATAATGCGAGCGCGAAGCGCGAGCTGAAAATTTTTGACATTCCGACATAAAAAATTGACGTTCTATGCTTTTTTGTAATCATGAACGGTATATAACCAAACAATTGATGCGAGCGCGGAGCGCGAGAGGAAAATATTGAGATTTTCAAGCCTAAAAACGGGACACTCTATTCATTATATTTTAATCATGAAAAAGAATGGGCATAATTTGGTATTTTTCTACACTAATAATGCAAGCGAAAAGCGCGAGCAGAAAATTTTTGATATTCTGATCTGAAACTGGATAATTTTAGCACATTTTGAATGAAGATCAAGCTGCGTATTTCAATAAACATGCGTGCGCGTATTTAAGAGTTAATAGACAGAATCTACATACATTTCATTTTTTTATCACGAAAACCAATGATGAGAGCGCGTTTGCGCGAGCTGAAAATATTTGATATTTTGATATGAGAAGGGTAAATTTAAGCACTATTTAAAGGACTGTGTAGGGAAATTGTGAGGTGGATGTGGATAGCACTCAATATAAATAATGCGAGCGCGAAGCGCGAGCTGAAAACATAAGTTTCGATGTGAAAAGGGTCAATTTAGGCACTATTTAAAGGACTGTGTAGATAAACTGTGAGGTGGATGTGGATATAGCACTCAATATAAATGATTCGAGCGCGAAGCGCGAGCTGATATTTTATTATCATTCAAATTCAAATTTATTTATTTCACTTCCATCAAACAAAAACAAATTGTATACCATATATAAACATGAATATTTGTATCCGTTGCAAAAAAATATTAATAATACATATGTTGTGAAAAAAACACTTAGACAATTTGGGCAACACATTGTAGGTTTTAAATATGTATACTATTTTTCAATAGAAATTGAATTAAGGTGGAAATGGAGGAACCCACTGAAAAGCAATGCTTGTACAATGTGGGCCCCTCAAAAATAGATAACACAACAAATAACAAAATAACAAAGTGTAAATACAGATAATCAAATGAGAAAAAAAAAACATTTTGACTTATATAGGGTCGGGACATTCTAGGTCTAAGGACATTTTGTCATCAGGCCTTCATTTTTTACAATCAGATACCTGAAAAGGGATATTTTGATAATCTTATGGAATACACAGAGACAATTGCGAGCGCACGGCGCAAGCTGAAAAAATGCTGATATTCACGCCTTAAAACTGACATTTTACAGAGCACTTAAAGAAAAATCAATTGGTAAGTCAAACAAAATAATGAAAGCTCGATGTCTAAGCTGAAATATGTTTTGTATATTGGCTTCAAAACTTGATATTTTAAGCTACATATCAGCCTATTGAGCAGCCTATTTAAGCTACAATCAGCCTATCAAACAGGCAATGCAAGCTCGAAGCGCGAGCGAAAATTTAATATAGTGACGTGAAATATTAAAAAAAAATATTTTCCAAGTCTTCCTGACCTTATTTTATTCACTCGTCTTCCTCCTTCTTCTCTTCCTTTTTCCTCCTTTCTTTTTCCTTCTTTTCCTTTTTTTCTTTCATTTTTTTGCTCCGCCAATAGGGGGGGCGGGCCCCTCGCCCCTTCCCCCTGGATCCGCCAATGCAATGGTAGCGATATAGAATTAATACAGTATACTGCATGTGCAATAACAGAACTGTGTACCGTTTCACCATTTTAACCGAATTCACATATCAAAGGGAAAAGTGTCTTAACGACTTTGGGCAGTTTATTCATTGGCTTTTGATATTGCATTCTTATGAATGAAAACTGTGAGCCTATTCAAGGGACTTAACAAAATACAAGAAAATACGGGAGCACGTGTTACGGATTAATAAAAAAAGATTGAAAACGAGGGTTTAAATTACTATTCTATGTAAAAATACACTCGTATGGAGACGATGATCGTTTTCTTTTTTAGGTGTTTTGAAGCCCCAGGTGTTGGAATTTGCCTTCTCTTGCTAGGTGAACACAGAATGTGTTTGGTGATAAGTCGAACTATCGGTTTAATTTGAATAATTCAGATTTATTATTAAATCTCATACGGTTTGAATTAAAATGTTTGAATTGAAATACATGCAGCTAATTTTGAATCAAATGACTGAACCGGCAGCCATTCTGGATTTGTTTCAAATCAATGGTTCTATGAGTTTCAATATTTCACTGGTAGTTGAAAGAAATATTTCATTGAAGAAAAAAAATTCGTGTTTCAACAACTTGTTCGTGTGAAAAGTGTCACGCCCACTTATTCCACTATACTGTATATGAAACATTTTCATATATATAAAACATTTCGCTAAAGTCCATAAATATTCAAACAATTGAGTAAGGCCTATATAAATATTCTGTCTCTGTCTCAATGAAATATTCTTCTGAAAGGACTGGTAAAGGAGACCTTTTTCTATCACTTCTTCGAAATAAACGCTCCCGCCCACTCCTTCCCATACTGTGATATATTGAACTCAATATGGTCCGTAGTTCATTCCATGCCACTTTTTCTCATACTTACCATGGACTGATTTTTTTTTCTTTCACTAAATAATTTAGGGAATTCGAAACTATGATTTCTATAAAACGTTGATTTTTAGAGTTTTTTTAAATTGTTTGTTTAGAACAGGGTACAGGATATATTAAATCGTTATTCACTGCATTATTCAACATGTTTAAGAGACCATTCGTTTACTAATTATCGTTCACATAACCTTCGCATATAATACTCATCAAAATAATATAAATAGCAATAATTCAATTGGAAGTTTAAAACAGATAAATTCATTTGTACTTTAGGTCAGAAACTTTAGAAGTCATGAAAAGTGAGGATAGCAGTGGATAGAAAGATATACTGATTATTGTGATTTACTATCTTTTACACATGCCATGAATGCATATCATCAGTTCGCAGTTTTCTTTTTAGTTGGCACCATGCATTCCGTTCATTGTATAACAGCATCACATGCGCTGTGATGTGCAATAAGATGTCATAGCTTCTTGATTTGACTTTAACTATATGACAGGTCGAACTATCGCCATCGTGATGACGTCATCTTAGGACCAAGAAGATTTCGTCTTGTTTTAGGTCAGTTAGACGTATTTTGGAAAATTCTATTATCCCTCCTGGTATATATTTTTCAGTACTAACATCAATATACATGTATATTGCCCTTCGGAGAGTCTGAATACCTAGAAAACAACAGCTTGCAACCTCTTGGTGTTTATAAAGGTTGTAAACTATGGATTCATTAGAATGTACTCTTGTCAAGAAATATTTTTGTTCTATTTTACTGATAGGAAAATGTGTGTATGGTCAGCTCAGGGAATTTTAGTTCGATTAATGATAAACGAACATGAACCAACTAGATGGACATGGTTCAAATTTGATTCACCCAGGGTTTAAAGGATACATTTCTACATGTCATGGTAGTTACTCATAAGGAGGATGGAATTTCTTTTTTTACCCCATGTTAAGAGTGGTTATTCCATCGCAAGTTACTTTCCTCTTTGTTATTTCTGTAAAATATAATAAAACAATATGTCTGAAAAGTTGACATCATACCTCAAATATGCGATGTGGAGGTACCAGACGCCACTTTATATGAAGCATGATGAGCAAGATGACCTGAGGACTTATGGTCATCGTGACAAGTTTTTGGAAAGCTTCAGAACCTTGGTATAGCTTGGTAAGATAAAAACTTCAAGTCAAACCAATAACCAGACTGCCGGAGGAGATATTAGTCATTTAAAAGAAATTTCTTCCACAGATCTGCCTTTAATCCATTGTTAAAGTCTGACTGCGGGTTTTAAGTCCGAATTAATACGTCCTCTGCATGGCTTCCCTTATATGATCTATGCAACAATTGCCAAGACTCAAGGATATTAGGAAATTCATTTGTAATTTGCTGTTTACTCAACGTTAATCACTACTGGATGAAATTGTTGGTTTATATCCAATTTATCAACAATTACTTTATTTAATGCTATTTAATTGCTGAGAATTGTGTTCTTATATGTTGTTTTTTATTATTTCTCATATCTTTGTCAAAGTTTTTTTATATCGAAGTTATAAACCTTTAAAACGAGACAGACTGTACAAACGCGTGTCGGAATGGCCCTTGTCTCGTATTCTCCTCGGAATTTAAGCCTCTAGTTTTAGCGGACATACTGTTTACTGGTTCATGTTGGTGGGTGAAAAGGTTGATAACATTTTCATCTCGATCATGAATCACGTGATATGACAGGGTTCAGAGACCCCAATTTGTATGTTAAAAACTAACCTCGCTTGTATCACCACCCAGAAACACTCAAATTACTACCGAAATCGAATTGAAACTCGACAAACTTGTCATTTTCGTCACGGTTTATGTTTGTTTTTATGGAACATGATTTGATTTTCTTTATAGTTTGGTCCCATTGGATGCATTCGGCGGCACTATAAATGGAATAAAATCATAAATATTGCTACATAAAATTACAAGGCGTATCAGCATAGTTTGTGGCAACTGCAAATTATTATTTATCTCCTGTCATAAATGTAATTTCATGTAAGAATGAATACTGGCGTGGTGATATTATTAATGTTGAGAAAAATAGTGAATTTAGGTCATTATTCATCATTTCATTTTAATGAAAATCCATCTTGCAAGTCCAAAACGCCACCGTGTCTCTCTTCATAGTTTATTTCAGAGAAAGATAGGAGATTAATCTATATTACCATTATTGCATACTTACTATGAACAGATAGATCATTGGGATTTGCCCTTCTACCTTGAACAAAATCATACCGTATACCAGTATTTTATTTTAAGTATGTTGTTGAACCTGTAAATTTCAGGTTTATAACCGAAGTTATTCATTGAGGTAGATAAATCTATGACGAGGTAGCCTTCATCGCATTGCTCACGTTACTATCTACGATTGTAAACCAGTAAGTTTGAAGAGCAATCGAATCGGTTCATCTCGGTCAAGAGCAGCTGCTTGCTACAGTCACATAAACGAAACTGACTCCAGACCGGCCGATAATGTTCCCATTCAAAATAATGTAATGGCTTTGATCGATCTGGAGTCGGTTTCGTTGATGGACTACTAGTATTAAAAGGTTTTGTGCCGCCAACGAAACCGACTCCAAACCGACCGATGGTATGTCATTGCCCGATAGCTTTTGTCTAGTTTGGCATGTGTAACTAGAAATAAAGTAATGAAGATATCGCCATCAAGAGTTGAATGTGGATAAACTAGCTCTTCGAAATGGTAGATCGATGCCATAATATGTCATTGTCCTTTGGTAACAATTATCTCCAGTATACGATATATCAGTGTACCCCCACAACCATGTTTATAATTAATACCAGCAAAAATTGTTGAGTACCAATCTCCACACGGATGTGGATACAAACTTCTGAAATTGATCAAACTGAAAAAAAAAACCGTCAGCTTTGTCAGTGGGGAATGATAAAGAAATATGGGATTCGAGCAATTTATTTTTTCGTTAGGTCCTTTATTTGACCATATATTCATCCTTTGTTTATTCTCTTCTAAGATGCTGCTGTTAGTGGTGAGATTCCACTTCATCACTATCCATGACATGAAAAAAATGGCTGTACATTTAAAATCAATGTTGTTTTTGTTCACCGTTGTTTTCTTTCAATCATTAAACCTGCTACATAGCTAAAAGATTGCATTTAAATCGTTAAGTGAAATGTGATGTGAGGTTCCTTCATATCTACAAAATAAAGTACTGCATTCAATGAAATGGACGTTACAATTGGAACCGCTGAGTTATTTTTGGTGCATTTGTATTGGAAGATGTTTGTTTCTATCGTATTTAAATTACATGTACAGTCGATAAAAAAATGGGTGTTTATATTGTAGTTTTGACCCAATATACATGCTCACATATTCATACACAGGTAAAAATTCCACGCTAATCATAATGTGTAGAGTAACTCAAAATTACAAATCAATGAAAATGAGCTTCGATATTAGTTTCATGGTCAGACCTTGCGCCAATAACTTAATAGCAATTCATTTTCGAGCAACAAATGAAAGTACCAAATATGGCTCTTATAAAATGTATACAAAATCATATCTTTCGCCCACAGAGAAAGTGTATCTCAAATAAGTGTATGCATTTCTTCTCAAAAAACAGACGGTGAAGTATTGTCATAATTGTTCGAAGTAGTGTTATGAGTGTTAAAGTATTGTTTTCAGTGCTTAAACTTGTGGAGGGTTTCTAAATCTCGCATGCTGACCTTAACTCGACAGTCAGGCCCGCCTACGCCCCCTCTTCCATTGAACACCATGTACACCTCGATGTTGTTCAGGACTAAATTAGTCCCACCTTTGGCCCTCTGGAACACCTTTCCTCAGATCCGCCGATTAAAGAATTGAGAATGAGGTCGTGAGATTAGGGTGTATGTGCGGAGAGATGAGATGATTAATGAAAACATTGCTTGACAGTGACCGAGTGGCATGTTACGAGAGGCACTACAGAGTTGGCAGAGGAGGATATCACCCGATTGTAGGTTGACATTCAACACCAGACGGGATGGCTATCAAGAAGAGTTCCTAGACATGGAGGGGTGATGATGAACCGAATCATGTGATCCATTATGTCACCCCAAAGGGGTCAGTGAAACCATAGTACAGATTACCTTCATTAGATTATATGAATCCCTTTAAACCATGTTGCTTCGACAACAGCACTCATTCCTGATGTAAAGATTGGACGATGGTCACTGAACTGCTTTGATGATGGGGTTCAAAACTTTGGCTAACTAAATGCGTTTCTTGGAAATCATCTTCTGACACATTAGGGAGGTTTGCCATTCATTACAAAGTGCCACTAAGAAGTCTTTGTCGAAAATTGATGAATCAAAACAGCAGCTTCGTCTTTGACTCTGGACAAACATGATATATTTATTTGCAAGCTTGTGGATCAGCTTCCAAACTTGATAGGACGAAGCTACTGTTCCGGTTCACAAATTGTCGACAAAGACCTCTCAGCTTTTCTTTGTCAAATGATGGGTATTTTCAATTATTTACTGTGATCTTGAATTCGTTCTGCGTCGCGGTGCAAAAATTTCATATCCCGAACATGTGGAACAATCAAGACGACACGCCCACATGCACGTCCATAAACATCACGAAATACAAAGACTTATAGGTGGAGTTTACCGTTGTGGAATTGTGGTTCATTCGGTGACTCTTAATTTGAGGAATACGGGGTTCCAATCTTTGGAATTGCACTTTCCCTAAAAGCCGGGGAGTGCTGGATGATAAGTTCACTTATTATTGGAATGGAAGTTCGAATTATTTTCCACTGGAAACTCATCTAGGTTGTACTAGTATATCAGAAAACCCTTCCGTTTCATTGCCTCCCTGAACGATTTCAAACTTCCATCTTTCATCCATCAGTTCGTTAAAACCCAAAAGCGATATTCCAGGATTTCCATTGCGATACGAGATCATCCCTTTAGGAAATAGAGTAAGCCTTTAACAGGGATATAAAGCAAATATCAATGACAGTAAGCCCTGGATTTGTGAAAAAATAGAAAAAACTAATCGTTCCTTGCAGCAAAAGATGGAAATATTGGTCCTTGGGTGACCTGATAACGGAGGGGGTTCGTGTGTTGTGGGTTATACTTGTGTAATTTCTTTTCCCCTCGTGTTGAGAGATGGGTTTAGTCACTAATTCATAAATCAAGATATCATATTGACGATGACTGACAGGCGATATACTGTGTTTCCAATGCCGCTTTTAATGTTAGGAAATATTCATTTACACAGAGGTCCATGTTACTAATGTTACAAACCGTAACCTAGTTACTCACGTTACTAAGCAACCATATCCGCCAATGTTCGTAATAACACCTTTCCTTCTCTTAAACCAAACACAACTATCCCAAGACTAAAATACATTTTGAGATTTATGACGAGTTGCGAGAAACTTCCGATCAATTGCAAGTCTATTTTCGGTCCCTAAATCATTCATATGTCTTGTAATTAATTGTAAATTTGTGATTGATTACTGTGGCCCGTAACACAAAGGTTAGCGATTAATCGTACACTCAAATTTCACAATTGATTGTACATTGTAGTCAATGTAATCATTCGTAGAAAAATGTTCTACGATCATTGCTAAGCTTTGTGTTACAGGCCCCTAGTCTACTTCTTGCAATAGGAGTGTAATCTGATTTGCTTCAGCTAACATTGATAGGCCTTTATTAAAATTGCAACAGAATTTTTGATTTGATTTGATTTATTGTTTTCTTCTGCATCCATAACATTTGTATAATACATTTTTCATAACATAATAAACATAATATGTTAGCATTTTTGGCATAAATTGTAAATAAAGATTACTAAAAGATAATTCCAGACAAAAATGATTAACTATATGATGTTCACAATTTGCAGGAGAAGGATTGTCATCATAAGCAGATTGCTTGAAAAAAATGACAATCCCAAACTTATACTAATTGAATTAATACATTTTTAACATTGATAAAGCAGAATGGGCATATTCTTTCAAATAGCTGAGGGTGATGGTGATATGATTGGTTCCAAATATTTTCTTGCAAAACCCACTTAGTTTTCTCCATAGAAAGTTTTTTTATAATACGACACAAGAATGTAATATTTAAGCTTTATATATATGATTTTGTGTAAGGGTGCAAAACATTTATCTACAAAGAAAGGTATATATGTAATGAAACTCCCTTTCGTTTTCATCAGGGCTAGTCTTGTTTCTTTATTTCTTGAAGGGTCACTTTGGATGTGAGAATATTCGTTGAAAATCGAACTCATTCAGTGAGTTCTCTTTATGCACAACGGTGGCTGTAAAATAACAACAGTGACATGGGAAAAATGCTTGAACCAAATCCACGTTGTTGTTGTAGTTGTATTTCCTAAATTGTCCAAACAGTTTTTTTATGGAAAATGTTGTGTCATACTTTGGTAATGAGGTCATCCATGGGTTTACCGCAACTCGGCAGTGTGCACCAAATATATAATGATGTATCTTCTATATGAATCAGGATGACTCACTTTATGTGACATTAAACGATATTGATTTCAAAATCATACCCACGTGGAACATAAAATGGGTTCGGCGTTCAAGAACATCTCGGCTTTGAAAAAGAAAAAGTGTTCCAGTGTTGGTGAAACCCTCCTTTTTCCTCTGAATGTCTAGATTTTTTGATTAATATGACTGGAAATTAATAAGTTTTTTTTCCGTGTACTGAGTGATAACATAAGGCACATAGTTGATAATCATGTTGTTCATGTTTGAGTAAAAATCGAACGCACATGCTGCTACAGGTGGTTCGGTAAATACTGAATGATGTTACTTGACGTAATTCAGGAATGTTTATTCAAATCTCGACAAGTAGCAGTTGAAGAGTGTCAACTCGTGTCAGAATGGGGCGAGAATGCAACTATTTTCTGAACTGATGACGTCAGATTTATGCCTGGGGTAATTGATAAAATATCTCGAATGAAAGAGTTGGGCTATACTAAGGCAAAGGTGGGAATCTTCGGTCTTGGAACGTGTGACACATTTTGGACGGTGGTGACGGACAGAATGAAGATCGTTCTTTGCATAACGACCTTCTCCTAAAGTTCACGAACTTGGGCAAGAAGCAGAATACAGGTATGTTTTGCCCTCATATCGAATAACAGGTTATATTCCACCTGCGCTCGACAAAACGCCGGTTTTTGTAAGTGTGCACATCGCACACATGTGGATTCCATGTGAATTTCCCATGTTATGTACATGCCATGTTTTCCTTTGCCTCCCTAATCAAATAATTTCATTTCTGTGTACTAATCAAGACTTGTCTTTCTATAAAGCATACATCATTTTAGCTTCAACTTCCAATGTGATTCAAAGTAAAATTTAAGAAAGGGAAACCCTGGTGCTACCTGTCTCTCTCAAGATTATTTCATATCCAAGTGTTCTTTGTTAGCATATTCGTTATGAAGGGAGGGGGGTCGGGAGATGGCTGGGCGAGTCCCAACATAGTTTTCATGGAATTATGATGCTATTGTTGCGGAGCCAAAGCATAAAAACATATTACGCTTTAAAATCTTACAGTGTACGTGACTATTGGTAAGCTGAATGCAGGAGCAGACTTCAGTAAGATGAATTATTTTTAAAGATGATTCAAGGATAGGTTGATAGCGGTTCAAGAGGGGGGCACCTTAATTGATATTCCATTCTTTAAAGCTCGTATTCCTCTTCGCTTTGGTGTATATACTCTGGCGATAGATGAGTCACGGGCCTCGTAACATATAACTTAACACTTGGTTTTGTTTTACGACTAATCGCGATTGGCAATCGATATTGTAAATAAACGTTATAATCAATCCTAAAGTTTTATATTACTGGGCATTGCACTAACGTCAGGTCACATACTGTCTATCCAGACTTTTGCTATAAGTTTCTTGCACCTTAATTGACTTTTTGGGTAATAACTAGGCCTACAATCATAAGAACAACTTGTTTCCCTGGCTTCATTGACAAAAATCATTACTCAAATTATAGGATTTTTTTTTTTTTTTTTGGGGGGGGAGCTTATACATTACAGTTGTTAACGAATGTCAGTGTTTTTCATGAATATATTCGTGTTTACTTACTTTAAAAGTCAAGTCCACCCCAGAATGTTGAGTTGAATGTATATGGAAATGTGGAGTTGAATATATATGGAAAAATTAAACTAGCATAATGCTGAAAATTTCATCACTTTCTTATTTTACATCCGATTTTGATGAAATTGTCAGTGTTATGCTCATTTGATTTTTTCCCTTTAATTCATTAGACCTTTTTTGTTAGGGTGGACTTGCCCTTTAATGATGTTTACAGTTCGTCCTTCTTCGAAAATTTTGAGAACCAAAAAGCTGATAAATTATAACCTCTTATAATCTTCTCCTAGGGAAAACTGTGTCAACTTTGGCTTGTCATATGTAGACCCTAAATGTAAACAAGAACAACGCTGATGTGGGGTATGTTGGTAGGGGGCAATACGACATAAAGATGACGTCATTTCATTATTTTAAAATAACATAAATGTTTTCATGATTTATGGGGTTGTAAAAACATATCTGCCTTTAAATATATATACATATTTTTTTCTTTCTTATGTTATGCTACTTTTTCTTCTTTTATATCATATGTCGCCCCTTGTTGATTTTAAACTGAAGAGTTTGGGTTAGATCCACTTTCAACCATTCCGAGAAAAGCAAGCTTTTGTATTCACCTATATTACAATATTCTTATGCGAAAATTAATTTTAATTATATACTACCCAACTAGGTGAGCATAAAATTGGGTATAACAGATATGTATTCATATTTTTTTAAAGATTGTTTTATAAAAAAATACGATTGTGGATCTAGCCCCTTTTGCAAACAAACTGAAATTGATACATTTTCTTTTAAATAAAAACGTGATTTTTCTTTGCCAATTTTATTCACTTGTTAATTGGAGTTTCGCCTTTTTTGGTATCATTTTATAGAGCTACTAAAAATCTATACATTGAGACAAAAGAAAATCATATTGATGAAAATGGATCTAAGCCCTTTTGCAATTGAGCTCTTCAAAAGTAGTTTGAACTGAGCATTCAGTTAAAACTTGACTGGAAGCTAAACCTATAGACATGATAGAGGCGTCGCTCATCTGATGTTAGGGCTAACCAACGGTACCTGCTGGTTCCTCTTAAATTTGGGACCACCTGGGTCTTGAACCCTTGCACGTCAGTTGAAGAGTGTCGGATGAGCACTGTATCTGGGAAGACGATTACCAGCTCCAGGTCTGAAGGATACGGGGTGTGTGCGTCTAGAATCAGTTGTAGCCTCTAGTATCACCATAATGGCAGAGGTGATGAAGAGTTCATAAGAAGAGGGATTTCAAGATATTACAGACTAATTATTAACCGATGGTTTGAGCTGCCAATGACTATCAGAGATCGGTGGACGTGTCTGAGATGGAGTGAGATATTTGCTAGCCAGGAGAATATAAATTACACTCGTCTCGCTTGAGAGAAAGCAAACAAAAACTGTAATTTCACCCCCAAATTATGATCAGCAGAAACAGGTGAAACGAGTGGAACCCTGTCCTAACGCGGTGACCATTAAACCCAAATTACATAAGCTACAAGATAAAACCGACGAATGTTTCCAAGGTAAAATTTGGCACAGGCATTCAACATGTTAATATTCTAAAGATAAACTTTTAGAAACATGTTCGGTATTGGAAATTTGTTCCGACACTGATCATGGTAAAACTGAAGAGACTACTTAGGCCGCGCCTTGAGAAGGATTAGGCCTACCTCACAACTTTGCATTTTAACCAGAGAATATAGAATTAAATTAAAATTGAAAATTAAAAGCTAGCCATAACATTCAAAAGATCATTCAGGGAACATCTGTTGAAAATTTTCATTCAGAAATTATGATTTTATCACCTTCTTTCTTCATTATTGATTGACTGTATGAAGGTATAGAACGGTGACAACCTTACCCATGTCCACTTTCATTAGTGAGACTTGTCTGGGTATGTTGTCATGGAGAAATTGAAAGATTTGATTTGCATTGATTAATTGTATTCGAAGAAGAAATTTCTAAAAAGAAAATAATGAATTCCCTGATTTTGAATTCATGGCACATTTTCCGATTGCTGGTAATGTGCTGATATCTGCTTTAAGGTATGGATAATATATCCATGAGTAGCAAAATACCTCCGTCAAAATTTATATCAATTTACTTGAATATAATAATAATATAGTAATATGTTCCATTTGTATAGCGCAGCTAATTTAATTGCACATTCTCTACTGCACTTGATACTTTGTATCGTATTATTACCCCGGCTGTAGCTGAGCCGCCGTATAGCATGTATAGACGCTAAAGCATTTAAGGAATAAATCCTGGCTATAGCCGGGTACACATTCACCTCACCTGGGTCGAGTGCAGCACATTGCGGGTAAATTCCTTTTCATTTAGAGAAAAAATAGGACATACACAGAAAAAATGTTCTGAAATCTTATATTAGCAATCCTGTATAATGAAGAAACAGGGAACATTTATTATTATTATTATTGCTAAATCATTCGCTATTATGATAATCATAGCCTCTTTAAAACCCCATTTTATCTCTTGTCACTTTTGAAACAGATTGGAAGGTCGGCCAAAATGATTTTAATATAATTCTAATATTCTGCTAAGTTAAAGTTTACGCAGTTCTGAATAAATATACATATAAATTATAATTTCTGAAAACTCGCTGTGCAATTGAATTTCCCTGTTTCAATCTATACAGCTTACTCGTCATTGAAGAAGTTGGATGGGTAATTGGAATATTATGACAAGGATACCTAAATTACACAAGTTTTATAGGTACTCAATCCATTTCTAAACTCGTTCAATTTTCAAGCTGCCCTTGACTTTATTATGGTTTCAGGATGTCTATAAAAATATATTGTTTTTTCTGTAATGTCAGCTGACATCACTGGCACTAAGTCAAATTTTAGTTGAATATGATACAAAGTTGGTTTGTTTTTTAATACTGACCCGTAATCGTTGGAATACAAACATTGTTTTGGTCTATAGAGACTTTTGTGGTCTGACCCCAATGCTATTCCTATATCACACGATACTAGATGTCTCTGTCTGATGTCAGTTCCTTTATTTGATGTGATTACGAATTCATTTACGAATAAAAATATTTTAACAAAAGGAAGTAAGAAATTTCTTCATATTATTTGGAACTTGGTCTAATTCTGAGCTAACCCCTCTGTTTTCTTTCAATCAAATACCAACTCTTCGAACAAAAGGATATGTATTTCCCCTCCAATTATGATTTATAAAACAGGAATGAGTAATTTGGTTACGATGCAATTTTCCCCTTTAAGTAACTTCATAATGATTTATTTATTGGATGCACGTGTACCGGTAATTTTTTTATCGTTTCCGATCAAATTGGGAAATCATAAGTAAGATGACAATAGCGCATGCAATTCTGTTTATATAATCCAGTTCGTTCATTAACCATGCATGAAAAAATCAACACAGTAACATCCGAAAATTGCATTATGTTTCCAAACTTTAGTTAGATAAAATCCGGGATGATATTTATTAGGTACGGATCAAGTGCGCATGCGTCATGGTGTGATCCTTTTTCGCTTGTTTGAATCGAATTTGATTACAAAATAACTATGATTGCCGCTTATTTTATTGAGGAAATTGACGTTATCGGGTTGGTGACTGTCCGATCAAAGACCAATTTTGTCAGCCCTCCTCACCCACGCGTCCTCACCCACGCATACCTCTTTTAAGCTACCCCCCCCTCTTTTCTTGTCTTTGATACTTTTGTTGTTGTCATTTTCTTTCCTCTTCTAACAACTGAGGTCAAAATGAGACACCAACAGTTATGATATGATTTCGGCATAGCCGAAGGCCTGTACTTTCAAAAGCGTATCGTACACGGCATCACCCAGCGTCAAACCTTATGATTGGGACCACACACAGAATGTTGGTCAGGATACACAGAGGCTCGTCTTACTTAATCAATATATGAAACTTCCTTGTTAAAAATATAACAGGTGCGATTTTAATACATGTTTTGAGTTTTTCCATTCGAGAAAAGCATCATTCGAAACATTAGATTTTTCATATTGAAATCTTATATTCTTCGTAGAGGGTATTATAGTGTGGGCCTATCAAAATGCTAACAATCAGACAATCAAAAATTCGTTACAGTGATGGATGAGTATTACAATCTTTTAATCAAAGGTATTGTAATGTTGCGTAACCTGAAATAAATCTGATCTTAAGAATGACTACCAAAGTTATCCATAATAATTCATAAGTTTGTATTTAGTGGTTTCACTATTTTCTTCATTTTTATTTTCAAGGTGTAGGTTTTTTTTGTCATAATACGTAAACGTATATGAAATGATCAATGGGCCCAAAAAGACAAAGAGAAGAACTAAGAAACCAAGTAAACAACCGGGGTTAGTTTTAGCATGGCTCGTTGATCGGATTACAGAAGTAGATCGAGTAGAACCGTATATAAACCACTTAAACTGTGTTGAAATCCATCTTTCAGTGGCCAGAGCAATTGGGTCAGATTAGGTGATCTTTTCGTAAAAATTGTTACCCATATAGGCTCATGCAAGGTGGTTTGTAAATGCCTCATTCTTACAAAAGGACCAGAGAGTTTAAACAGATCTAAGAAAGGAATGCCTGTCATTTTACTTAATTCCTGCTATCCACGTAAACAACTTTCCAATGAATAAGTATATAAAAAAAATGATGTCCCAATTTTACCCTCAAGCCGAGGCAAAGCCTGAAGAAGACGCAAATTGCTTCAGACACCTCTTAAGATTTATAACATAAAAGGAATCTCTAAAATTACTAAATTCTAGAAAGGTGTTTCTTTAAAGACAGAAACGCGTTCATAAACAGTGGCCATCAATTGTTCTTATACTTTTTATGCTAACTTGTTTTTCGAAAGTTCGCTCAAGATGTCAGATGAGTATTTATAAAGAGTTTGTGGGAAGCATAGCTGAAGGGTGGAATGTTTTAGGTCTACCCAGTCAGGTTAATTACACTGGTAAGTATTGAATGAATCGCTTTTAGGGTTCTTTAATTGGACACTTGTTTGAGTTGTGAGTCCTTTTTATTAACTATGTGACATCAAAGATGAGTATCTTTTCTTGGGAGGATTTCAGGGCATTTAACTAGTTAAATACTCCCAAAGAGTTTAATCTTTACTCCCTTTGTTTGGGATTGTCCCAGGGGTGTATCGACAGAGGAATCTTCAAGAAGGACATTTCGTGGGCATTCTACCAAACTAGATATTGCCAAGTTTGGGAGTAGGGACTTGCTTGAGGGGGAGAAAACAGAGCAACGTGTGAGAATTGGACTCGCCTTGTACTTGTATAACTTCATTAAAACCTGTAACTCTGAAAGCATAAAGCCTGGACAGGAAAACCCTTGCCATTCTTGCCAACATTGCCTTCATTCGTCTTTTTCTGGCAATCAAATCGGATAAAACCTACTCAGGTGTCCTTAAGAAGATTTTCTTTGCGTCTTGGGACCGATCAAGAACAAAGTGGAGTAAAGTGAGTGATCCAAACATAAAGAACTATATCAAAATCAGGATGGACTAGGAATCAACCATGCACACAGTGATCCTCAAACCTTCCCTTTTGAAGAACTCAAAAGATGTTGATTACACAGTCATGTTAATACCACTTTCATGGTTTTGTTCAATCTGCATGATGTCACGATGGGCATTGTCTGATAGAGATGCATTTCCGTTTTCTATTACCTCCCCCCCCTGAACTACTCAGAGCGCCTACTAATTGTATAATACCAAGGTAGATGAGAATAAAATGGGCGACATTTCAAACAAACGCAAGCCCAGACTTTACTTGTAAAATAATTCTCTAACGATGGTGCGGATTAGATTTCATGCATTTTAAATGTCTTCCGAACTGACAGGTACAAGGCCATATGCAGCATGAGGCGGTGGCAGCTACCACCAGGAACTTGCAATATTATATTTTTACTGAAAATGTTCACAAAGTTCACCAAAAGAGTGCACGAAATCCTTCAAATTAGCTTTAGCAAAATGCAAAAAAAGTCATAAGACAAGCTTGGTCGCTTCACTCACTCGCTCTCGAGTTTCTTCTAAAAATTGTATGCGTCATGCCCCCCCCACCCTCAAAAAAATATTTGGTAATTGGCCATGGTCAGGTATCAATGGGAATTTTACCCAACTATGTATTTTCGCTGCCCATGAGACAATTTTCTTCAAGTGAGAAAAAGATTTGCCTTTGTTTCTGATCGCCGGCCAATGTAATGTTGATTTGATTATTCAAAAGATGTGTACATGTCTTCCACTCGCGAATAACATTCATGGCAGAAGTAAGGCAAAACGTACTTCCAAAGTCATCTAAATTACAGACGCATCAGGCGTAAACTCAATTACCATGGGGAAATACCACAGATTAAAGACCTCATAAAGTTCAACGCACTTTATGGGCTAGGGTAGACCATGCAACGATATTCCACACCAAATCTACCATGAAAAACTGCAAGACCCTTTCTTGTAATATAAGGTTAGAACCAACTTTCCAGAAAAACATAATAATTCTGCCGATACGATAATACAAAATTTAGACAAACAGATTATAAATGATACCAAATCAAATCTCAATCGGAATTTAAATGAACAAGTGTTTTCGAAAAGAATGTGACGTTTAGAATGATTTTGAGGAAAGAGGGAAATGCAAGAGGAAGTATTTTTAAAACATAATTTTATGCATTTTTAATTCCTTATGGTGAAGAATGTATGTGTGAAGGTGCATAATGTGTTCATATTATGTATGTGTATTCGTGTGGGGCTGGCTGTGCGTCGTAGATTCATACTAACGTTATTCCCATTTGGTATGAAATTGAAATTCTATCAAGAAATATCCACCCACTTAATCCAAATAACATGAGAAATGTAATATTACTCATATCATGGTAAAACACTTAATCTATCGGTTAAAATCATAAAAGGAAGCTTGGGAAATATGGAAAGGGGCGTCATAACTTTAAATACATATCAAGAAATATAATCGCATTTACAGTCTTATGAAAGCCATTAGTCCAATATCAAAATTCTGATTAATCGGGATAGGGGAATACTGTAGGAGTTATAGAATCGTTTATGGACTATCATAATTATGTTTATATAGTTCAAGCAAAATTCAATAATTCTAGGAAAACTCTATTCCTGGGGACGTACCAACGTCTAGTATGTTTAATGAATGCTATTGTTTGATAGCATACCAATCGCAAAGTAAATCGCAGATAAGCTTATCAACACGAGTATCTTTACATCTACCCAAGATAGCTGTATTGATTATCTATACACGTGATACGCATTGACATCAACGATTGGTATATTCAGTGATATCTCTGTTACATCACTTGTTGAAAGAATTACTGATTTTCTGCTAGATTGTATGGTCATTGATTGAATTATCTATCGATTAATCGATTGATTGAATTATTTATTGATTGATTGATAATTGATTGAATTAATGAATGATTAATTGTGTGATAGAAAAATAATTCCACTCAAAGGTCAAGGTATGTTAAAATTATTAGCCTTGACTCATGAACTGAACCACAAAAGAGCATAGAATCTTCAGATAGAAAGCGTACGGTGATAAATGCCACATTGTTACAATATAACAGAGATTTTGTTTCATCGTGTGAACAATTAATAGTTGGTCTCGAGCGGGGTGGTAAGAAATGAGTAGGAATATATTATACCGAACAAATTACATGTCAAGATCATGACTTCGCCATCCATTTAAAGCACATAAATCACACATTGTCTGCTTTCATTTCAGAGTGTGTAGATAGCCTATACTCTGTCCCTGGATTACGTAAGAGAATGTTTCAAATTGCTCCCTAAGATGCTATCTATAAAAAAGAAGACTTTGATATACCCAACCTAATCGTCATTGATATACATATAATCAAGAATAGGCTGTTGTCAGATAAGAATGTGAGTCATGTTGTTTGCAGATTGATTTTTCCTTCGGAGATTTCATTTAAGTAAAGTAATTTGTTTTGCCACCCTGTTTGAGGTCTGTGCAGTGTTCCATTTTTTGTACAACCCTCATGACGACTCCATGTCTTTTATCTGTCAGACTGTGTCTTTGTCGCTTTCACTTTCTCGGACCCCCCCCCCTCATTCTCTGACTCTCTTTATATATCTTTCTCTCTTTATTCGTCTGATTTACTATTCACCCAACCTTGTCCTGTGCACTAACGCTGCGTTTTTACCACAGTCTTAATAAGACCATCCGCTTTACTGCATTTCAATGAAAATGCAATTAATTGCTTTAAGATTGTTCTAATTCTCTTTCTTAATTCTGGCTCCTTGGTGTCTGTCTAAACTATTCATTGTCGTCTGTGAATATTGAAACAACAACTTAACAGATAGATCAACCCAGATTTACGCTAATTTCAATGGATTGGGTCTATTTGGTCACCTAATAATTGATGTTGTTGTTTATCTTTCGGCGACATTGACTTCGCGGCTGCTATTTCATCGGTCAACAGAAGTTTTCGCAATTCCAACGGGGACGGATTATAGAACATAGTAAATGCATTGGAAATGTCCGTCAAATTCAATGAACGGCTGAGAGGTCTTTGTCGAAAATTGGTTGACCGGAACAGTAGATCGTCCTAAGATTCGGAGCTAACGGAAAATCGCAAATATGTCGTTCGTCCAAAGAACAAACTGCTGTTTTGATTGACCGAGTTTCGACAAAGACTGCTTTGTCATAAAGGGTTTTTTTTATAATAGATTCTCTATGTTCCAGAAAGAATCTGCATAGTGGTTACGAAAACCCCCATTTATACTGGATAAGACCACTGGAGTACAACTTTGCAAAAAAATGGAATGGTAGAGACAAGTCAGTGTACTTTAATGGAACTGGAAAACAGCCACGTTAAGGTTTTAATTGGAATGACCCTTGCATTGATCTGCGTTTGAAAATTAAATTAAAACGAATTAAAACCAAATTTATTTCATTTGAATCGCACTACCTAGACCTATATGAAATACTTTCGAAAAAAAAGCTCTTTCAAGTAAGAACAAAAATAAACCATTCTTTCTCTTCCTTGTTTTCATATACAGTTGGCCACAAGAGTAAAATTTTGGAAGGAAAGTCAAACACACAATGCTTATTTGTAATGCTTTAGTTTTTGAAAGATTCTGAAAAAAAATCCAAAATTGTATCACTACCACCAAATCGTCACTAAGATTTGTATGCATTCACCTTAAATTCATGGAAAACTTTCACTTGATCATACCAGCGTGATATTCACGTTGGTCTTTCGATCACCAAGAAGCCTGAACAGATCGCACGTGATTACAACAAAACGTTCCACATTCCTCGCCAGCCTACCAGGTCATAGTTTTATGTCCTTATCATGAATAAAAGCAGAATGAAACACTACACCTTACATTAAAAGAAATACAAACACTTTAATAATAGGGCATATACTTCCAGGGGAGAAAATAAATAGGGTTGGTTTTGAAAAAAAGCTCTTCAAGGTATATTGGTTTTAAAGCCTTACTGAAGGGTTTTTTTATTGTGCGGTTGGAATCTTAAGAAGTGTCTCACAGCTTTCAAATCTTCCGACCAATATGTTATGTAATTCATCCTTCACCTCATATTCCAGGTACCGAATTGATAGTTGGACTGGAAGACCAATGAATCCTAAGGAAGACATACTACTTCAAGTCGGACATCCATCAGGAATGCCAGAGCTTCTCGAAAATTGATTGAATGGATCGGATAATCCGTGATAATCTTAACATTAAATATCAGAGGTAAGGGAGGCGTCAGGGTATTTCCATGTGGGTTGGGAGGCAAGATCAACTTTATTGTCTCAGACCGATATTATCATTCTTATATATTTTTTCTTTCCTTTTCCTCTCCTTTTTTTTTTCCCTTTTTTCCCTCTTTTCTTATCATATTGATACAGGAGGCCCTGCTCCGTCCCCTGCTGTATAGTTCAAATGATGAGATAGTACAAGGCTGCAACTTTCTTTTTATTTTACACAAGCCTTGAAGTCACCTTCTTCTTCATCTGCTTTTATGTTATATACATACATACATAACTACAACATACATACACATATACACACACGCATACATACATACATACATATTGTTGTGGTTTTTATTTGGGTGTTTTTCTTTCTTTGTTGCGGACAATGTGCACCCCCCCCCCTCCCCCAACATCAATTCCAGACCGACAAAAGTTTTATAACATTGTTTTCAATAACCTACCATCGGTCGGTTTTGAGTCGACTGTTTGTTTCACTGCAAGAGACGTTAGCTTGTGTAACACAATGGAACATTCTCTAAGTCTTGATTAATCATTTAAGAAATACAATCACATGTATCTGAAATCGATATTAATAGTATCTAATCTCATTCATGTTGGATCTAGCCATTATGATTGGCTTCGATGATACATTCCTGATTATTGCAAGAAAAAAATAATAAAGAGTTTGTCAAGAAAAGAAAGAGACAGTATATTGACTCTCATCATTCTGATGTGAATTGTGTTTCTTATTTTGTCTGTCATGTTTGTCATTAATAGTCTGTTTTATCACCTGTCTTGTCGCCATTCAAATTTCTTTCAGAAGATTAGAGGAACGAAATGCAGCCAACTAACGTCGAATAAAGCATCAAACAGACAGTAAAAACACTTTAGTCCCTCAATCATTGTTCCAGATTAAGTAGCAGGCGTATCAAATAAGAGCCGGTTTTCTTTTCTTTTTTTATAGCAGGCCGTTGTATACTCATTCCTTCATAAAGCAAGTACACAGCAAGCTGGAGCCAAACAAATTTACATAACGGTCCAATTTTTCTATTGATTTGGAGATATCCTATTTAAATGAATTAAACATTCCACTCCACAGAATACGAAAACCTAAGAGTTCAGGATAGCTTAAAGATGATCCCGTGGGAAATTGAATCATTAAAAGGCTCACTTTAATTTGTAATCAGAGCATTGAAAATACTTCAAATTATGCTGGATGTAAAGTTTATGTTCCAACTTACGTCTGCAAGATAGATGTTGGCAGAAACGTTATTTGGGCTATCCTTGGCCAAGCCGTTGTTAATGTCTTAAACTTTAAGCAGGGATTTGGGAATAGAGGGTTTGATGGCCCCCAATCATATTTGGCTATTAACATCCAAGTCTTTGTTAAACTCCTAGGGTGGTATTCTGAGAATTTAACCTAGGGTTAATCCAAGTCTAAACTAGAATTTTAATCCTCACCTGTATGGAGTGCTGGGCTTTATATGATGTTTCTTCCCTTTTCGTGGCAATTATAATGTATCAATTAATTCGTTAAATCTCTTTAATGTTTTTATATTTTCATCTTTTTCCATTTCAGGATTTAATTAATTTTTCTACAACTCTTTTTGCTTTTGAAGAATGAAAATAAATTCGTTAATGAATTGTCAACTGGCACGTATAAAAGTGTGGTCTAAGAACTCAAGTTTAAAGGTCAAGTCCACCCCAGAAAAATAATGATTTGAATCAATAGAGAAAAATCAAACAAGCATAACGCTAAAAAATTCATCGAAATCGGACATTTAAAGTTTCGCTTATTTTTCACAAAAAAGTTACAAAATATGTACTACTCAGTAATATGCAAATGAGAAAGTCGATGATGTTACTCACTCACCATTTCTTTTTTTTTATTGTTTGAATTATACAATATTTCAATTTATACGTATTTGACAATAATGACCAACTTTACTGAACCAAAAATGTTAAATCAATGATAGTTCCACATATTCAGGGAGGAATAAAAGTTTATTTCGCATGACAATGACGAGAAATTTTGATTATTTCATGTAATGATATACAAAAAAAATAATGAGTGATGTCATCAGTCTTCTCATTTGGATACCGACCAGGATGTGCATATAACTGTTTTGTGAAAACAAGCAAAAATTTAAAATGCAATAACTTTCTTATTTTACATCCGATTTTGATGAAATTTTCAGCATTATGCTAGTTGGATTTCTCTCCTTTTACTGAATATAACTTTTTGTAGGGGATGGACTTGTCCTTTAACTGAATCAGCGCTATCAGTCGTGCAACTCCCCTTTAAGAACACGTTAAATTCCAATGATTTAGAATAAATCCAGATCAGCTGTGAATAGAAACTAGCCGAATATTAGATCAAGATTTAAACCATTAGGATTTAAACATAAAGCGAAAAGATTCGAATTTAATTCATTTGAGATTTAAGAGTTAATCCTAAAGATTAAAAATAAATAAATAATTTGGTTGGTCACCATTCACAGCTGATCTGGATTTCTTTTGAATTCTTGCAATTTAAAGTGAAGGTTTCATGACCATCAAATCCCCTCCTCCAATTCTTGCAGGACAGATATCGCACCCTGCTAGACATGCTAGAGGTTACACACCATCATGTATCAGTGGTCAATTTGTTATTATGAAGCTCCATTCCTGTCTGCAAACCTACATATGTACTTTGAATCTATACCTGTGATTTTATGGGGAAATTAATTGTATATAACAATTCTATGGAATTTAATATGACAAGCATTGCACGCATGGCAACACGCAGACAGAGAATTCTAATTACGAAAGGTGAAGAAAAAAATACCGGTATAATTTTCGTCACGGCTTGCTTGCCATTATTACAATTATAAAGTAGGAGTTAATTTTTGACTCATAATAACGCCCCTGTGATGTTATACAGTAAAAGAGAATTTCGACAATTTAATATGATTATACACTCTTCTTAACCATTACTTCATGCATGATATGTCGTAAAACGTATGAAGATAAATAATCAACTTTATGTTGGATTCTAACGGGCCAAAACTTTTAAAAGCCTTTCTTTTTTCTCTTTGGCTCTCCGTACAATGGCATACATACTTTTGTATAATATTATAAACACTGATTGTTTTCATGTTTTTCTTTTTTATTCTGTTTTATTTTTTTATTTCTAATTTTGCTTTGCAGATAAATTATTTGATTTTTATGGGGGGGGGGTGATAGTTATGAACGTAAGTTAGTGCTTTAATTGCAAGGTTGTTTTTTGAGGGTTGCACCGACTGAAAGCACTGCCATACAGAATGTGAATTTTGTGGCATGCATGGATCCCCAGACTTTCCACGACCAAGAAAAAAAACGAGGATAAAGCAGAAAGGGAACGTAAAAAGTGTGAAATATGGGAATATATTCGGAATATTTGATTAAGAATTTATCAAAAATCATATTACAAAATTATGAAAATGACGAGGCAAGAAATTCTAATCCAAGAATTTTTAGCAAGGATTAGCCCTATTTTAATGAAGAAGATAGTAATTTCTTATTTTGTTTGAAGGAGGATAATATCATAAACAACATGAACATGATTTTTCGATTCCAGATTTCATATGATAACGAAAATGTATTCGGTCCCTTTAAATCCTCTGGGATGTATTGATAGCTTATTTTGTTTACAAAAAGGAAATATGGTAAAATATTTTCCTTTTGAAATATTGTGAATGCTCGATCATCTTTGACAAAATGCTCCATCAAAGTGGAAAAATAATACAATGATCGCAACCAACTAGAATAACATGCAGAGTATGGGGATGAAATTTACACAATTTTGGTATTAAACTGATATCAATAGTTTAATCCTTTTAGGCATGTTTCACTGAATCTTATAGGCTTAAAGGTGGGTGGCGAATGAAGGATTAATTTTATGTGCGTATTGATAAAAAAACCTCAGATAATAGTAACAGGAAATTTGTACACTCGATGAACCGAAAAACGATGATAGCTGGATTGAGTATCTAGGCATGTTTTCCTTTATTTCAATTTGTGTCCCAATTTTCGACTTTAGGACAATCATTTCGGTCTTTCATCAGATTTTGAAGAAGACGTTCTTTTCTTTTCATTTTTCTTACATTCCAAAGTTCGGCTGCAAATTCTGACACCTGTTGACTCAAAACCTGATAAATTGGTGTTGTTGGTTTTTAACGTGGAGGATTGTACTGAATCAGAACAAAAATGAAAACATAGTCGCTGAAAAGTACATAATATATTAATCAAGGATAAGGCCGTTTTTTAAAACTAAATACATGTACATCCTTGCCTAGGTTATTATCCTAGATATGAAGCCCCGTGTTATTATCAACCCGTAATGGAAATAGGTCAAAATGGGCAACGTGAGATCTCTTGAAAATCAAGAAGGGAGATCATGTGTGACAAACATAAAAATACAAATAAAATAATGCACTGTTCTTTAGCATATACAGTCACACCAACGAAGCCGCTCCAAATCAACCAATGATATGTCACTTCAAATAATGTGTTATATTTTGTCAGTCTTGAGTCAGTTACGCCGCGATATGACTGCGGTATTCATGTTGTCAAGGTGACATTTATATCTGAATTCTGTCAAATCTAAGATGACAACATCATAATGGCAATTCGTTACTCTATAAGAGTGGAAAATAGGAATACATGCAAAAAATGAATGTTTTGTGGAACTATGGTGAAGGATTTGTTTCCCTCGTGGTGTCCAATCCAATTGAAAGCTCATCATACACGTAGATTGGGGGCCAACATCTTCCCACTTTTAAAGGTATAAATTTGCTTTAAACCATGTTGAAGTTCATGTCTATATAAGTTTTACAAGATGCTCTGATGCAAGATCTCCATCTCCATAGTGCAACTAGCAATAAATAACAAAAAGAAATAATTATCGATTTCGAGATACCTAAATGAAAATTTTGGTCCGTTGCGATGGGAAGTGACTTCAATGAAATTGTGTGTGACAGTAATTTTTTAACCTATTTTGATGGCATCTAAATCATGACAACACTTCATCATAATGTGTTGGCACTGACTAAGTGATGTTTTATAGATAATGCTTATTACAAAGGCCAATAGTAAAAGTGTTGCCATGCACTTCAATAACTTTTGAAACTTATGCACCCATGCTAACTAGTGAGTCAAAGAATTACAGTGAAGGGTGCAACGCAAAGTTACTTTGCGCGAGGAAAAATACGTTTTAAAAATACACTCCGACAGTTCAGCTGCACTATCACGCGAATATGAGCTCTTAATTCATGCATATATACGGTTTATTTATAAAAAAAAATCTTAGTGACTTTCTCGAAGTTTGAGGAATTCAAGTAATTCAAATGTAAATGAATTCTAAAAAGTGCATTCCCATAAAAATCCCATGTTGTTTTCCCTTTCATTATTTTTTTCTCTCCATTTTAAGTGCTCTATGATGCCATGTGTGTGCATCTGAAGACGTCGTCGTTGTTGTTGGCTTATTTGTGTATACACACAACATTATTGGCTTGATCATTATTTATTTTCAATAAAGCTTGCTTGGTATATCTTAGACATGACTATACCACTACCGGCATTTTAAATCAGGGTTGATGGAGTCTGGACTCTGGTCTGGAGTCTACATGTACTTAAACCTGAAACTCGAAGAGTCTACCACGAACAACTGCAGTTAATGCACTCTTTATAAGTCCGTCATTAACTCCCCCCCCCCCCTCCCTTGTTCACATCATCGTATCCATAACCTTGATCTACGTCATTGACTTAAGGAGTCTTTGAAACCATTGTTCTTATCAAGACAACATCATCAATATTTCATTGTATAAGTTTTACGGGTCTTTATTATATCCGAACGAACGCATGGTAGAGAATGGGATGCACTTTAAGTTGGAAACTCAACACCACGCTAGAACTGGAAAAGATATAGGAGTGGCGTCAAGTAAAGTACATACGTACATGCATCATTGCGTAATCCTGATAATTCTGGACAAAGTTATCCACTGACTGGGTACATCAAATAGAGCTTCTGGTGAGTGCTTTCATACACTAAACATCATTAAGATAATCATCTTGGGAGGTGCAGTGGCGTGAGATGAAACCAAGCATCTCCTTGTTTGCCATGCAAGTTCGCGTTAAACTTTAAAAAGCTTGGATGTATTCCCTCTTTAAAGCAATCACCTCTCCTTACAAGAGTGGTTGATGCAATTCCCCAAATGGAAAATCATTTTTAAAATACACACTTTATTTAAAATCAACATGGCCAAAACTTATTTTTTGCTTAGTATAACAACATTGAAAATGGCTGGGTTGCGGTTCAATATCGTGATTGATAGATGTATCTCGCCTTCGAGAATACCAAACCTTCTTAAGTTGTGATTTATTTTTGTGATTGACGTTCGTTCAACCAAGTAATCAAACATGTTCTATATTTGCGTATTTTCCCCAAGTCTTATTGACACGTTGATAAATTAGACATCATATTTGCACGTTGCCAATAAAATAGGAGAAAAGGTAAACCCGTTGATATACTCGGACGTCCCATCTAAGTTCTGAAATCTGTCACATTGGGGTTGTGTGCTCAATAATAGTTTAAGCATTCATCAACATCTTTATTTTCCTTGTCATCATAATAATGTTGATATATAGCAACTAATTATACCTCCTAATTATAAAAGACATCGTAAATCATATCTTCTGCGGTTGTAGAAGTATACCGCCAGTGAATTTATTTTACATTGTATACCGTTATTTCCGCTTAACAGGTAATGATTTTGTTTTGTTACTTAAATCCCGCTTAAACTGTCAGAAATACCTCAACATATTGAATCTAGCAAATGGAATTCCAACTCTATGTACAGTGCATGGAAAATATAGACCTGAAAAGCATGAACAATCTATATTTAAAGGGTGTGTTGTAATTCACAATTTACAAACTCTATCTGAAATGGTTGTTGATTAATTTTTAAGTAATCTAGATAGCCCCCTCCTTTTTGATGGATCGGATCAAGATACGATGTAGCACGATTGAGCCGTGTGAGCAGGGAACTACGATTAAAACTCATTCCTGTCCCTATAAAGTATAATGATAACCATTATTTCTTGCATTTGAATTACACTGTCAATTAATGATTATTGCCGACAATGGAAAAGATGCAACAAATTGTTAAAACATCCAGACGACAGGCGAACTTCAGTGCACCACTTATCATAAATTCCTAGGTTGCAAATTCTGAACAGTATATTGACAGTAGGTCTTCACCTTAATGGCATTACCTTGGCTTAAGCAAACATTCTTAGCCTATACAGTAGCTGACGGGTTCATTTATTCTTTGTGGACCTTGGTACTTTTGAGAGACACCAGACACCAATTAGGTATTTCATCGGTAAATGAACACTAATAAGGATCTCCACTTGGCGTCATGAACGATTTTAGTAGGCTATAGTTACTCAAAACATATTATCACAATTACGTCATTTATACAACTCTTCGTAACTTCATGATACTGATCTTAAATATACGATCTAGTTCGCTGCAATGATAAAACCAATTTCTAAGAAGCAGATAAAACGAGCGATGATTAAAATTATGGCCATGAGAGTTATTTCTCTGCTCTGCGAATTTTAACTCACTATGTTTTTTCCCCAGCAAATTAACACAAACTTCCCCATTTAAATTGACCTGATAATCAAATTTCTTTTTACATCCTTCATGCAAACTGAAAGAATAAAAAAATGTTATACATACATGAACTTTTATAGAGGCATACATTACTTGTTAAATTTCATAATTTCTTACCTTGGGCGTGTGTCATCAAATAGCCAATGTTCGCAATCACGTGTTGCCTGCTTCCTAGACCCGAAGGCAACATGGCTAACAACATCAGGATGAGGTAGAAATAAATCCATGTTAGAGAGTCCATGGTCGCAATACCTCTAACCCAACGTTCCTTTGCTGATGTCAGCATCAGCGAGGTTCCCGGCGAGGTTCTGTGGTCAGTTACCTGAGGCCCTCGCACCCGACAGCAAACGCCAGAATTTAGGCCAATCCTCATTCCTTTGTGTCTTGAAGATTCACCCGTGCTGTGACCACAGAGATGGCTAAAACAAACTTTAAGCTACAGGTATAGGCCCGGGGCAAATGTAGCTAATCGCATAATGAACCCTGCCAAAGTAGAAGTGCCAAAGTGGCAGAGATCATGGATTCTAGCCGGGCCGCCGGCCGGGATAAAAGAATCACCTCCCAATGCCGATTTTAAACCAAGCTTAGTACTCGAAATGTCAAAGATCTTTAAAACAGTAGCACTCTTAAAGATTTGATTCTTTTCTTGTTTATTTAGCTGTTTATACAACCAATCTGATAAAATACCTCATTATTGGCTCAACTCCGCTAAGAAAGAGATAATTCTGACTCTGGTAGATGCGGTTGTAAACATTATCTTGTCATCCGTTGTGAAGAGCTACGAGATTGTTAAGATCCACGCCCAGGGTAGGACTAAATCGAAACTTAAAAAAGTTTCCTGGCGTGGATTATGAACGCTGTCGCAGTTGAAACACGGCTTTTTATATTCGGAAGTACAAGATCCGATCTGAGATTAAATTAGACGGCTGAATCCAAGGTAATGCTGAAACTCGTCACCCTTCGGTTCAGACCAAATAATAAGGTATTCTCGATTCTGCTATCTTTCACCGAAAAGAAGAGGCCTCTTGTGCCGCTCAATATTACGTCGCCCTCTGAGACGAAACATTTTTTTTACACAACACGGCTCTATCCTTACACCTTACTCCCCCTATCCCTCTCGCTCTCTCTTCCCCTCTCTCCCCTTCTGTGATAATTTCTCTCTCTCTCCTTAAAAAACAAGGAACTCCAAACTTAAATTTTATTTGAATAAAAAGAGAAAAATCCAAAATATAACACTGAAAATTTCATCGAAATAGGATGTTAAATAATGTGGAGCGTTGTGGCCCAGTGGATTAGTCTCCGGACTTTGAAACAGAAGGTCGTGGGTTCGAATCACAACCATGGCGTAATTTCCTTCAGCAAGAAATTGATCCACAATGTGCTGCACTCAACCCAGGTGAGGTAAATTGGTACCTGGCAGGAATTTATTCCTTGAAAAGCAGCGCGCGTAACAGCTGCACTGCTAAAGCCAGGATTATGCTGCATATACTGTAGGGCGCTTAGAGACTTCTGACAAAGTAAGTATTAAGCGCTATATAAGCAAGTATAATTATTATTAAATAAGAAAGTTAATACATTTCAAACTTTGGTTTAACTTCACAACACATTAGTATGCACATCCTGGTCAGTATAGAATGAAGGGACTAATGACGTCACCAACTCACTATTTCTATTGTCTTTTTTAATAACATATATGAAATATTCTTATTTTCTCCTCTTTGTCGTAGGAAATAAAGTTTAATTCCTCCCTGAAATTTGGAATTATCATTATTTTAACATTTTATGGTTCAGTCTAGTGGTTCTGTACAAAATGAAATATTGTATAATTAAAAGACTTAAAAAAAACACAAAATAAATAGTGAGTAAGGGACGTCATCGAATCTCTCAAAAGCATATCACTGAATATAACTATTTTGTGCATATAACTATTTTGTGAAAAGTAAGGCGAAATGTTAGAATATCATAACTTTCTTATTTTACATCTGATTTTGATGAAATTTTCAGCGTTAGGCTTGTTTGATTTTTCTCTATTGATTCATATTTTTCAAGTTTCTGGGGGGAACTTGACCTTTTTAAAGTATCTTCCCTTTCTCTTCATCCTGTCTTTCCCTTCAAACTTTGCTCCTTCTTTCCATCTCATTGTATCAAATTCATTATTACATTCGCTAAAGCGCTAAAACAGAAACTTAAGACACATTGAATTTCTTATCTTTTACAGTTCTTTTGTTAAATTTATATTATTGCATACACTGTTAGAAAAAATAAAAGAAGTTCCTGCAACAGAGTTCGAGAACACCTGTAATCTTACCGAATTGCGTAATCTTACAGGAAATTGGTAAAAACCCGTGATTTTACAGAAAATAAACAGAAGATTTTGTAGAAAGCAATAACAGAATCATTCTGTAAATTCATAAAACAAGAATGTTTCTGCAATTTAACAGAACAGGTCTGTTTAAAAAGGGGAAAAGGGTGTTTTATTCAAGGAAATTTGTAAGATTCCATACATCAAATACCAATTTCCTGTAAGATTACGCAATTCGGTAAGATTACAGGTGTTCTCGAGACTCTGCTGCAGGAACTTCTTTTATTTTTTTCTAACAGTGTATCATGAACGCAGCTTTGACTGTTTTGTGAGTGTGGTCGTATCGTATCGTTGTTTATTATTCTTTTAATTGTGTGATTCACCGCATGGAAAAATGATGATCAGAAACTTCTCGCAATCATCATTTAGAATCATTTTTTAAGGAAAAATAAACCATTACCAACATACCACTGCCTGTTACTTGATAAGTCAACACATGTGTAGGAGAAATTTTACGCGGCATCGGCAAAGCTCAAATGAGTGCAGTCCTGCGTTTCCGATACTATACTTTTTGTGCGATTTTGTGCGATTCTGAAGATGCATGAGTAATTTACTATCTAAAAAATGCACGGGATAATATATACATACTTATCGCATTAAAAGAAAATGAGAATTTTCTTCCAGACTACAAAAATTAATCCGTTTGCAATTTACCCACTTTTGTCATGGTGCATGATATATAGATGGGGCATTTAAAAAAAATCCCATTTTGGCAAATATTACTAAGACCACGAACTTCTTTCGAAATATTTTTGTGATGGCGCTGTTGAACTTTCTTAAAGATGACATTATCATTACATAGCACTGACCGGGGAAAGAGTGTACATAGGCATAAATGATCACCGGTTGCTTCATTTCCTAACATCCCCATTTCCCCCATGGGGAAAAATAGAACTGATTTTGTTTTACAAGCTACTGAAATCCTTCAATCTGATTGGTTGATAGAACATTTGTTCTAGAAATTGTGCATTTGTTATTATGCATATTGTGACTAATTATTTTTTTTTAAATTGAATTGACTGATTATTCAATATCAGGGAGAGTGCCAGGGTACACTTGCTAATTGTGCAAAGTTGCAACATCAGCGTGCAAAGGTCCCAGACGAACAAAAGGTAACGTCTTTCTTCATCAATTGAATATAGGGGTAATATAAAGTTACACTAGCTTTTAATCTCTATATTCTTTTTTCTTTCTTTCTCTCTTTCTTTATTTCTTTCTATCTTTCTTTCTTTCATTCCTTCTTTTTTTCTTTCTTTCTCTCTTTTTTTCTTCTTTCTTTCTTTTTTTTTCTTTCTTTCTTACTTCTTTCTCTCTCTCTCTCTTTCTTTCTTTCTTCTCTCTTTCTTTCTTTTTTCTCTTTCTTCCTTTCTATCTTTCTTTTCTTCCTCTTCCTCCTTTTTCTCCACTTTAAAATCACAGACCTCATGTAGCTTCGCTCCTGCTCAAGAATGAGAACATTCTAGATGTTAATCAATTCACTCTGGGCCCCATAACATTACCAATATAGTAACTTTGCCATTCAACATGTCCAATGGTAACTTGCATGAAATCCTTGATTTTGATTGGCTAATGATCAGCATTACCATGTTAGTTACTATTAGATGACAAATAATAGTAACTTTTATGCAATGGGACCCAGATATGCCGGCGAAAATTACGTCTTGATTATGGGAAAGTTACCTTTTATTTTTTTTTCGGAGGGTGATGTACATTTTAGAATTAAACACAAAATACTTTCATAAATATTATCAAAGCATTGGCTAATTGAGACGAGAGACAAGCGATTTATTTATACAACCTTGGCAAAATATTTGTTGTTTATTATTTTCATTTTATTCTACAAAGAAATTCATGGAATACACATCGCAAAATGAGTTACATTCATTTCTACATCTTTTTTAATATGTTAAATGGCAAGGTTTTCCGAAAATGTAATAATAAAAAACGATATAAGCCGTTCTACACAGTAAAAACGGTGTACATTTTTTTGATACATCGCTGTTTCTTATATGAACCTTACAGTAGTGGTTTAAACTGTGTAAACACAATGTTTAAAATCTTACACAATAAAGTTTGTTTTTATATTTAATTCTCAATAAGTTAAGCATGTTTGTTTAAACGGTTAAACAACTACTGTAAGATTCATATAGTAATAAGCTTTGTGTAAAATTGTAAACTGCGATTTTACTGTGTGGGACGGCGGGGATACAAACAAACATCTAAACCCCTCCAAAAAAAAGTTTGAAAATCTGTGTTTGGCCATTAATATCCCCCAACTCCCAATTATACACAATGCATATTTTACATCATTCAAAAGACGGTTTAATTCTCTTTAAACTGATACCATGCTTGTTATGATCATGCCATCATGAAAAGAGCAGGGTTCAAAAGTGTTGGATAAGGTCTGAATTGAAAGCTGCAAAACGAGCAAATTTTTTTTTTGAAATCCGAGTTTGGCCATTAATTTCTCCCAACTCACAATTTCACACAATGCATATTTGATATCATTCAAAAGATCATTTAATTTTCTTTAAAATGATACCATGCTTGTTATGATCATGCCATTACGAAAATAGCAGGATTCAAAAGTGTTGGATGAGGTCTGAATTGAAAAGCTGCATAACGAGCAGAAAGAGTCATGAAGGGTCAATGCAGAACATGATTCTTTTGTCTGTGTCAATAGAGATGAAAATTCATTCAAATCAAGCCCCTGCTTCTGTAGCGATGGTTCTGTGAGATAACATGGTTTGAGTCGTAGTTTGAAATACCTATGCATGTTTGTTTGTGTGTTTGCTTGTGCAGAGGTGTGTTTGATTCCATGATAATGTTGATGTTAAGGTGCATGAAAATAATCAAACGAAACCGCTGAGAAACCCACTCATCAATGCACCACTGGAAAAAGAACAGTGACTTTCAATATTGTGTCATTTTGCAACTTTTGAATTTTGACCTTGCCCTACATTTCAAGGCACTGCATTTCCATGTGAACGATAATCACATCATGTAGGGTATTATTTTAAAGAAAATTAAATGATCTTTTCATTGATGTTAATTATTTATTGATATTTACTAAAACCGATGAGTGATTATCGATCGAAGTCAAAAGAAACCGCTGAGAAACTCACTCATCACCACGGAAAAAGAACAGTGACTTTCAATATTGTGTCATTTTGCAACTTTTGAATTTTGACCTTGCCCCCACATTTTAAGGCAATGCACCTCCATGTGAACCATAATCATATCATGTAGGGTATCATTTTAAAGAAAATTAAATAATCCATATTAATTACACATTGATATTTACTAAAGCTGAGGAGGGATTATCGATCAAAGTCAGATTTCCAAACTTTTTTGAGGAGTTTAGGTTCTAACTTTATTTGGGGGATGGCCTTAAATGTTGTCATCGGAATCGTTCAAGATAGTGTAAGAAATACGAACTTGCAAACGCTGTTTACTTTAGGAACATACAGTATAGTTGTTTAAACGGGTGGAACAGGTTTTTAAAATCTCAAAAGACAAAGTTTATGTAATTCTCAATAAATTAAGCACTGTTTCTTAAACTGTTAAACAAATACTGTAAGGTTCATATTGTGAACATTGTTGTATAAATTTTAAACAGTTTTTTTTAATGAGTAGGGGATTCAGAACAGAAAGAGTGTTTTCGCCCCCGGATCTGAGAATAATGCAAGCCAATGATATCATGAAAAACAAGAATTTGGAAAGCTCTGGCGCTCCCATCATATGAGATGCTTGAAGAAATAGCGGATTGATAGTCATCATTACATTATGTATCATTTTGTTGTTGCTATATATATTGTTTTTCTCAGAGCGAGTGTCAATATGACCCCCATCTCGTAATGTAAAAAGGATGATTCCGAGTTGGCTCTCATTATTGAATGTGAATATAAATCGCATCATAACCGCTTAAGGACACACATATTAGAATCATATAGAAAACTAGAATAGACATCATACTTAAGGAAATTTACCAAAACAATTAAAGAGTGGCTTTCGACTGTCTTAAAAAATTGCAGGTTATATGGTTGAACGAAACGGACGAATGTGTAGCTTTATATTTGCTTGCCAGGGCTTCTGTACACCTAGATATTGATTGTTCATTCTTCAAAGTTTTCAGCTGGTTCTACAGAGCTAGAGAGAAAGCCGACAACCAAGATATTTTCATGATATCCTTCTACTTAACGGTTGATATATTTTATCAACGGTCTTCGGCGTCCTTTGCTGATTTCTGAATCAGTGTGCGTTCCACAAATTGTTTTGTTCACGTTTCTGTAACTGTACTCAGAAGAGGTTTGGCGGCAGCAGTTACTTTGTGATTCTTTGGAACCCGCCCAACCAGCGACTTCTCCACCTGTACCGGTGGCAGTTTAAGTTTCCCAGCATCTCCAGTCTTTTCTGAAGGCTGATTGTCCGGCTTTGACCCTTCGTTTGGTCTGTTTGCATCTGCGAGTTGCTCAAGTGTCCCATAATTCTCAAAGTCTCTTCTGCTTCCTCGAGTTGTTTCCCTTGAAACGGGCATGGCCAGCATGACGCTAGGGTCATCCATCATCAAACTCTCCAAGGCTTTCCGCATCTCAGGTCCAAATTCTTTCCTCAACTGATTCACATCAAAAGGCGGCGGTGTCTTGGTACTGCTTAGAGACTTCGCCCGAAGATCACTCTTGTCAAGATTTATCTTAACCGGCATCGCCTTTGAGATCTCCTCGATGTCGTCGTCGTCATCGTCGCTGTCTTGGAAGGCAAGAAGCTTAGCTGCAGGTGGTGCCTCGACCACGCTAATACGACGACCCACCTTGAGATAGGAATTGGACGGTGCCAGTCCTAATAGTTTTCCTCGATCCATTGCCAATGTGCTGTTCTTCTTAGCCGGTTGTAGCATCTTCCTGGCCTTCTCGAGACGTTCGTTGTAAGATTCCATATCTTCCTTTTGCGTCTTCACCTCGTTCCGCATGGCATAAAGATAACGCCCTAGCAAGGGATGAAAAAAGCGGTCATACAATATTAAAAAATGTCATGACTTACTTGTGACATAGCATTATAAATTTTCCCACGACCTGATATTCAGCATGATGGTAGCTTGCCCAATTCGATTATCAGTACTTGTAAAATCTTATCTATAATCCATAGCTTTTATTGCATTTAATTTTTTTCACCATTTTTGTAAATTTGTATTTAGAATAAATGCATAAAACAAACAATTTTATGAGAAACTCGCTCCTCAAAAAAATAATGAAATGATTATGCGTTTGGTTATTTTTAGGGCACCTTGATCAAGCTTCAGGTACCAGCTCATTTGAAATATTACTCTGTTATTTTGTGTGACTATGGTTACAGTGATCTCTCGTCATAATGACGTTTATGAATTAAAAAGGAGTATATATCATGCCTACCTCTTTGGCAATACTTTGACAGATCCTGTCTATCTCTATCCCTGTCCTCATCTCTAACGCAGATGGAGCGTCTCCTAAGGGCTCGTCTCCCAGCCTCCATCTCGTGAAGCTCCCGCCTAAGCTGGAGCTTCATGCGCTGGATCCTTGCCTCCGCCACCTTGTGTGCCTTCACCTATGATTTGAATAATTATACTGATAATCAAACAATGCAGGTGGTTGAATGAGTGAGTATTTGATCTACAATTGATCCTACGCCAGTCACATCGGTGAAATTTAATCAAGTCTACAGAAGTTATAACCTTTTATCCATTGTCAGACCATCGGTCGGTTTGGAGTCGATTTTGTTGGTGAGACTGGACATGCTCGGAATGCAATATTGAACATCGGCTAATGCAGGATGTAATGTTTACATTTCCCATTAAAAAATCATATATTATTTTCTAATACGATTAGATGAACACAGTTGTAAAAAACTTATTTCGTTCTCGAAGACTTGTTTTCATTTTTGGTACTATATGCCACATCGAAGGCTTTTGTTCAGTACCGATGTCATAGTACGATTACATTTACCATTACAGGGATGTATGAACTATAGATGAGCCTTAAAGTCAGACGATTCTTATAGTATGACGAGAATATGGTAGAGTCTTCATACTTCATACTTTGAAAAACAAATGTAGTACATGAAAATAATGATTTTTGTTGGTTTTCACCCTTTTGATCCGCTGTGTTCTAAAGAAAATAGAATTGAAATTAGTATTTGACATACCATTTGATTTTCTACGATTGTCAGTCTGTTCTTTTCACCAGTGTTTATGATACCGGTACGATGTCGAGTGCGTGCCGAATGCTTCCGAATGTTCTCGAAGCGACGTCGAGCCAATATATCCCCAGAGTTTCGAGGTTTTCGTTCTTTCCCATCCTTGTCCTTGTCAGTCTCCCCGTGCTGCTTGGTAGCAGGGCGACTGGCCTGCTCAACTACCATCATCTTTGAATTTCTTTCACCCTCACCTGACTGTGCTGATACTGATAGTTGCCAAACGAGACTGTGTATCTTTTCACTGGTGTCTGAGAAAACTTTCAAAACTTGGTATTCATTAAAGTAAAAGTTTTATATAGATTTATCAAGCAGCCATGCTTCAATCGAATATTTTTTCAACAAGTTCACTTACAGATTAACCTGGCCGCAAAACAAATGCAATTTGACGTTCTCGTTCGAAGTTTCGAGATTATACAAGCTAGCTTAATATTTCAAAGTAGATTATCAAAATGTTGTTTCTTGAAGAATATCTTAAAAGACAACGAAGAACTCCTTTCAAAAGAAAAATATAAAACGTCTTCCAAATGTCAGGTTCCGCGAAAGAACATGGCTATGACGCTCGTGCAAACGTTCTTTGTTGATCGCATGTGTTCCTTTCTTCAAAACGAGTATATCTTGAAACAAAACCAGAGTATTATCAGTTATTACAAGCTCTAAAGTGCAATCAGTCAAATTTCACTCCAATATTTCGTTCCAGATCCATCAATTTATTACAAGCAATGTTTCTCTCAAAAGTTTGAATAATATAAGCATAGAGCTATTAACAGATTGGTATGCAGTTTGTACCTTGATAGCTGTGTCAGTAGTGCGGTTTGTTTTGCATCCTAACAACCAACCCCTTGTATATATATACCCCTATCTGTACAGCCCCCTTATCGATAAAACTGTTCACAGTTATTCTATTAACTCCCACCCAAGGCTTCTGTTGTGCCTATAATCCTCACCTTAATCCATCCAAATCTATTGATTATCTTCGCATCGAAGACTTCTTCGTGTCTTGTCATGATTGTCTTCCGAGGACAATACTATTATTAGAGTGACCGCTTCGGTCGATCGGCAGCCTCTTAGAATTAGACTGACCATTTTTCATCGTCATGAAGAATTCTTGTAACGCTCTTGTTTTTGTTGTACTTTTGGGAGTTGATGATTTGGCAATTAGGATTCATGGTCGCACGGACGTTCAATAATCGATATTTCGGGTTCTGCCAAATTGCGGTCTTTACAGAAAGCTTTGAAATCATTAATGAGAGTGACGTAAAACTCAAAGAAAAGCACAAAAGAAGAATGCAGAAGCAGTTAAGAATGGTTGGTTTTCCTGCGAATTCATGCCATTTGACAACAGAAGTAAATCGCCTGTAATCTTCTTCTTCGTGTTCTTTTTCTTTCAATCTCCTTATTCTTTTCTTCTTCTTTTTTGTAGTTATTGTTATGATTTTTGCGTTGTTCTTCTTCATACGCTTCTTCTTTTTTTCTTATTCTTCTACCATAAAAAGCCATACTTCTTTGCTTGTCAGCCCACCAACGCAAAACAAATTCGTCATATCTGACAATTTTTCAGATGACAAATGTTGATACAACGCCTCCCAGGTCATGCAGGTGTATATTTATACATTCACAAATTTATTTTCTAAAGTAGCCACGATAAGTTAAACCTTGGTGAACTTAGACCACACTTTTATAGAGAGCCAGTTGTCAACTCTTTCACCAGCTAAACATAATTCTTAACCTCCTACAAAAAAGTTGTCACACAATTATTACAAATTTCATGAAAATTGAAGCACAGCTTTCCATAGAAGTGTGGTTTAAAATTCTATTTCAGACTAGGTTTAGTTATCAGAATACCACCCAAGATGTCTAGAATGATAATAAGAAGACTGGCTTCCAGGCTTCGTTGAATGATTTACTGGCAGACTGACTGACAGGCAGAAAGTCTGACAGACAAAAAAATGTTGATACACCACACCACACTCAAGAAACGATTCTACGGGCACAGATCCACCGTCAAAACAGCAAAGCTGTGTTATCCATCAAATAATTAGAATTTAGTTTTAATAGGCAATTTCTCTTCCAACTCGCTTTGCTCGCTGGCGACTTTTTGCAGATTAATTGCTATGTTTTGCCCCCGTAAAAATATTTCTTTTTCTTTATTTTTTTTAAAACAAGTGCACACCTAGTTACCAATAATGCATTTAGCATTTCCATTTATCTAAAAGCAGGATAAAAGAGAATTGGAGAGTAAATGCCTTGCTCAAGGGCATAGGTGCCGCGGCCGGGGATCGAACCCCGGACTTTCCATGTGTAATCACGCGCCTTAGACCACTTGGCCACGGCACCACCACTTAAAAATATTTGGTTCATTACGCAACTGGGTTAACTAAATTTACTTCACCTAATCTATTCCCACTTCACTTCTCGTCCTCCCATCATTCCTTCCGTTCATCATCTTTCCCGCCATTCTCTTTCCACATGCATGTGATGTTAGTGACTCTATCTCACCCGTCATTCCTTCCCTGTTCATCAGTAATATCAAACGAGCTCATCGTGTATAAAGCTCAAAGCGGGCTTCAGCTGGATCAACAACTACAACATGAACCCGTTTGGAAGTTACAAGCAGTCCGGCCTCGGTTGTGAGAATGCCTTGGATACGATCAACCATTTCACCCAGAGTGTCTATATTGAGATGGGTGATAACGACTGCCCTTTCTAAATTACTAATATAATTGCCAAGCCTTAAAACTCAATGATTCCATGATGGTAGCTCAAGCGACAATGGCTACTTTGGAAAATCTGCACATCATTTAGACAAAATTGGAAGGCCAGGGGCATTTCATGAAAAGTTCCATTCCATGATTTTTCACTGACTAAATTACCCTTAGCCAATCAAATGGAAGGACTTTTAGTACAATTAAAAAGGACTAATGAAAATTAATGACTATTTGTCTAGTGAAATTCTCCCCATAATCGTATCCTTAATGGGCTATCAAGAAAACAAGACAAGGCTGGAAAGCCCTTTTGTAACGTAAACTTTGCATTTACATAAAATGTCTTCAGAAAAAAGAATTGTTGCAGGAGCATTACTTAGCCGATAAAAGGTCACCAAGCCCCAGTGCTTAGAACATAGACATATTACCACGTTCTCACTAAGCCCCAGCTCGCGAGTCATACCCGCGAGGAGAGACTAATACCCCTTTCATAAACCCAATTATGCGGCTAATAGCAGCATAATTTGGTCGTAAAATTGGAGGAGGACAAGAGTTATCCGCATTACTCTGATGCTGCTATTATCCGCATAATAGCAGCATCGGGACAAGATTTTGAGTTTATAAACGCATTTCCAAATAATGCGGATAATTGCCATGGTGCGGTCACAAGGTCACCCTTTTCCAACACAACTGCATCGAGGGGGGGCGTGTCCAGTTGTCATGACGAATATCCGCCTTTTTCAGGATGGGCGCTCGTAAAAATAATACGGCTTATTTTCGTTTGTGAACGCAATTTTTATTGAATTATCCGCATTACTCTTAGGCGGCTAATTGGAGGATAGGTTTATGAAAAGGGTATAACTCACAATGTGAACGGAAATTATCATCAGTAATTTAGTAAGAGCAGTCGTTATCACCCATCTCAACATAGACACTCTTAACCTGGGTTAAGAGGAGGATGATTGTGACGTAGCAACTCCGCAAAGAACATGGATGGATAAATGTCATCAAGAAAAATAAGTACTTATGGGGGTATGAATAATTTTGAAACTGGTCAAAAGTGATAACAATCTAATAATGCAATAAATGCAAATGAGACGATATATTGCATCATCGCAAATTCATAGCCGAGTACTGATACTACTACCATTCCAGGGAGATTTCGCAAAAATATCACTCGTGAGTGAGAAAAAATAATAAAAATACAATTTGTGTGGTAGTAAGAGCAATTTTGTTGATAATTGTAGATACTGGTATTTCAAGTACATCACCAAGGGTACCTCTCCTCCATACAAAGCATATCGATTCAAGCATTTCATGTTTATCTTTCATTTAACACAGTGGATGGTATTCTGATAGTCTAAACTATGTTGACTTTCATCTTCCTTATTCATAGCTAAGATAATAAACAATGAATTCATTAAAAATTCATTACATATTTTCATTTTCCTATTTTCTAACTTCTCAATACAATCAGAATACTCCCCCCCCCCCATGTCTTTATGGTGAGAAAATGTTGACTAAATGCACCAGTAATAATTACCTGGAGTAAAGGAAACCAACAAAAATGATATCAGACAGATAATTGTTTGGGTTTCATGGGAACATCATTTTATATAATAAACTACATAGGTACATAGTAATTTCATGTAATCTATGGTATAACTCTGTCTTTCTAGGTTGTCATATGAAATAGACCAGTCACAAATTGAATTAAATCTGACCGATAAAGAAGTTCTGTATTTGAAAAAAAAAAAAAATGTATTTATGGGTACTACAGTTGCTTATGTTATTATTATTATCATTATTATTATTGGTGGAATTAATACCATTAATAATAACATTCAGATTCATTTTGTTCAGACTTCATAACATACCATTTCATCATTTCTTTATTTTTTTAACGAAGAATATAATTAATTACTGTAGTAATCTTTGGATGATGATGAGCATTGTAGTAATCAAATGTCCTATAGCAGCATGCTATAACCACACTGACATGACCACATTCAAATGTGCACTATCAGTAACCTCTGCAAACCCTTTCTGTATATTGTTATCATTACGCTATTCATAACCATAGTATTGTCAACCAGACTTTGTCATTTCTTTTTAACAAATGGGGTAGACAAAGAAAACAAGATTCTTGCCTAATATCACGATCAATAAAATATTCAATACGATCTTTTGAACCCTTGATGACCTATGACCTTATCCACATGAAAACATGTTTATTTGTACAATGTGTAAACACAAATGATGCAGAAATAAATAAATGAGAGCAATTTGAACAAAAACTTGACCTTTCGACAAGGTGACTTTTGATCCCATCATCCTCATGAACACACATGTGGTATTACAAAAGGATCATTAATTTTGATAAAAATTGATTTAGAAATAAGGAAATGAGAGCAAGGAGAACAAAAAACTTCAAAACAGAATGGATATGACCTCATATCATTTGATGCTTAGATGACCTTTGACCTCCTCATTCCCATGGGCTTGCAAATGTACCAAGTATGAATTTAACTCATGCAGTAAAAAAGAAATGAGAGCAACTTGAACAAAAATATTTTTGTAACAGACTAACATGAAAAGTGATACTTGGACTCTGCCGAACTTCATTCAGGCGAGACAACAAAAAGAGGACCCCAAAATCGTATTTTGGGAGGTGGAAATGATTTTAATAGATGTGTTAAGCTTGATCAAAATCGGTTTACATTTCCTGATAAAATGATGGCTGTAAGGTGCCAATTAAAGGGCAGAGCAAGATGGTGTGGCCCAAGTAAAATAATTCATCACTAATGAAAATGCTGACTTTAAGATGTACATGAATTCAGAAAGTTTACTTTTGCTTATATAAATCAACAATTCCCAACTCTCACATTATTGGTTTGACTTATTTCAAATCATTATCTTTCTCTATGCCATTTTTTCCCTTTGGGAAAGATATGAGTGAATCAATGTGTATCTAAATACCACATATTTCCAAAAGGGTGTTAATTGAACCCTCTCATATCATATGTAACATAATACATAGAAGAGTTCTATTCAATAATATCCACATATTTACATTGTATGGCTGTACTCTATCAAAATAATACAAATCACACAAGTTTGCATTAAAAGTACGTGAACTAGATATGGCACATTAATATATGTTCATCATATTCAAAGATTCCTGAGCACCATATTAACTTATCAATACTATGTACAACACATGTAAAAAAGAATCATGGAATGAATTCAAAATAAACAAAAATCTTATCACTTTAATGCTATGAGCTAGTGGTGTATACTGAGAACATTATATCACTGATATCTTACCATGTATGAGCAAGGAATCAATATACTACAAACATTTTGTTCAAATGTACGTAGTTTAATCAGAAATGTAAATTGGCATCTGTAGTTGAAAACCACAGTCTATATCAATTACACTTCATATTATCAATTACGTTTCAGAAATTTTACTTAATAATTCCTAATCTCATATTATTGGTCTGACTTACATATTTCAAATCTTTATCTTTCTTTATTGAGAAGGGATCCATGCACATCACACTACATTCCCAATCATCTGGTTTTGGATCATGGCTAATTTATTTCAATAAACCAATAGATGATCTTCCTGAATAAAACAATAAAACATCCTATAGATATGCATGATTTATACACAACATTTGCATAAATTTCCACCATTGTTTTCATATGCACATAGATTACATTGATGAGGAAACCTAAGTTTACTTGAAATATTTTTCTTGAAAATACAGTGAATTGATTGTTCATAGCTTGACCAAGCCTGGCTACTTTTAAGTTGCTTGAGCATTAAGGCAAATGTTAAAAACATAATTGAATTCATTGTATCTTGGGCCTTGTTGGAAAAGCACAATATTAAATGAAAAGTAATTGATAATAATTATAATCATGACAGTAATAATAACATTACCATCACTATAACCACTTCTACTACTACTACTACTACTACTACTACTACTACTACTACTACTACTACTACTACTACTACTACTTCTTCTTCGACTACTACTACTATCTACAAATAAAAAATGGAAATGAACTACATTACTTCATTACATTTCTTTTTTTTATGCCCAGTATTCACAAAAGTATATTTAAAAAATGATTAGCACGTAAAAATGTCATACCATAAAATAATGAATTGCAGTGTTACTGTTTGAAGTGAATATAGCAATTAAAAAAATCTATACAAGTATATACATCGTGTACCAGATAAAGAATAATGAAACTAGGATTCTCAATGTTTAATCATAACTCAATCACGAATATGATTATTAAAAGATATAATTTCAAAGCTTATAGTCTCCTCTTTTATCTGATGTTACTCTTAAAAAAATCTTAAAATCCATATTTTATTGTTCGAAATAGACACCAGATATGACATACTCGAAAATTTGTTTTGCCCAATTGAATGTGGGCCCGGCAACCGCAGTGCAAGATCGACGAGGGTCTATCCCTTTAATTATTGAACACCAAACAGGGTAGCAGCAACTCCCATCTGTTAACGTCTTTTGGTCTGACGCGGCCGGGGTTGGAACCCTCGACCTCCCGGTTGTGAGACGGACGCTCTACCAACTGAGCCAACACAATACCTACTTCATGCATGAGTAAAAAACACTTTAAGAAAAACTCCCCAAAAGGTCATTTTGTGACAGTATTTGAGTTTACCCCCCAAAAAAAAAAAAAAACAGTGTCTCAAAAAAGTTTACATCTGCTTTTCAATATACCTCTTCACAAAAAAATAACAAAACAAAAATAATCTTTATGAAAATACCTGTATTTCCATTATCATGAAATAAATGTGTTTTCACAGATTGCCTACTGCAGCAACAGCACGGTTTATCGTCAACAGATTGATACGAAATGTAAGTCTGACATTATACATGGCTGAACATCAGCAGAACATAGTGATATACTACATGTAGCACATCAATGATGTGGAGCTCATCCAGCATCTCAACGAAATTTATCACAATTTTTAATTTCAGCCCAGTTGACACTGTAGTGAATTATATTGGTGACATAAATTGAGGAAAAAGAATTGAAATTGATATAGAAATTACATAGAACAAGCATTCTTTGTGATTTATGAATAAATTTTGTATTAATTTAATAGCATAAGTAATGTTCTGGTCAAAATTTCTAAATTCTGTGTAGAACATTGGTGAACCTCATGTAGCTCTCAGATGGAACCAAAAAAAAATCAAAATCAGTCAACAAATACATATTTTTGTGAGTTTTGAAATATATGCATGAATAAGCATATTTAATGAGTTTCAAAATTCTGTGTTGAAATTTTGTATCCCTACCAAGAGCTTTCATTTAAAGGAAACATATGAAGGAGAAAAAGCATTTTTTGTGATTTATGAATAAATTTTGCATAAATTAGCATAAATAATTTTCTAGTCAAAATTGTGTGTGGAAATTTGGTGACTCTCATGTAGCTCAACCAGATGGATGAAAATAATCAAAATCGGTCAAAAAATAAAGAAAAAGAAGCATTTTACGTGAATTTTCAAAAATATGCATAAATTAGCATAAAAACTGTTCTCGACAAATTTCAAAATTCTGTTTACAAGTTTGGTGAAATAGTGTCAGCATCAAAACAACAATAATGAACAAACATAATAATTTTGTGATATCATCTAAAGTTCATTTGAACAGAATCCTGCGTAGTCTTTGAAAAGAAAATTAGCAGTCTTGGGGCTGTATTGAGGTAATTAGAGCAAATTTTTATATTTACACCTGAATTAGCATAATCAAGTCTTATCATTTTGAAAAAATTTACCCCCACAACCTTGTAGATTACATTACAACCTACCACAATACAAATTTTTGTACGGCTCATGTGATCAGCTAATAAAAGGATGTGATTTTTTTTTAATATCACATTGAGTAAGAGAGAGTGAGGAGGGAATGAGGTAAGGGGATTGCAAATATTTATTATTAAGTAGTATATATGTATAGGCAGTGAGTTGCAAATTTTCAAAAATAAACTAATTTGTGTCAAATATGAAACAGAGACAGCAAAACAACATGGATGCAATCAACAGGCAATTTGCTTAAAGAATCAATCAAAATGTCTAGATGACAGTGTTGTATGCATGGTACTATGGCAACCATTGATTCTAGGCAAATTTCCTCATCAGTCATGTATTATAGTATCAAAAATATATCTCCTGAAATAAGTCCTCTTAAATATATCTTGAGTGATTGCCAACATATTTAATTGCTATTGTTGAGAAAAGTATGTTCAAGTACAGGTGGGAACCTGTTTATCAAGCACTGATTTTAGGCTACGTGCAAATTTAAATCTTATATTTTATCCTGCATGTAGACCACTGTATTTAATCCAGATCCAAGGCATGCACTTCAAGATAGCAAAACATATTTATTATTGGTGATGGTAGGATCCTGAGTCATTCAGCACATTACATACTTCCAGACACACAAACAATTAATGAATCTTCTACTTTCCATTTGAATTACAATTTA